>NW_024064924.1:163995-293995 GCF_009727055.1 Benincasa hispida | reverse complement strand
GATTTCTTTTAACAGAAAATAAAAACTCAAATACAAAAATAGGAGAAAACTTAGTTGCAGCTAATCCTGCATGCACCCATCTCTTGTGCACATCGTCAATTGTACTTAATAAAAATGTGACATTTTTCTTAAAAAATAGAGTAATACTTGAATACATCTTTTTTGTGCATCTTTTCTCATCAATTACATAAAAAATATTAAAATATTCTAAAAAAGAAAAAAAAAAAACACTAAAATTTACCACATAACAAATTATAATGGGACAATTCGGTAAAATGTACAAAGATAGGTACTACTTTGGATATACCTAAGTATTTTTAGAAATATATATATTAATATGGCTTAAAAAAAAGACAGAATGAGACTTGTTGCATCATAGTATTAAATTTCCATTGACATGTACATACTTCCATCGATATTTTCACACTTTCATAGGTTCAATATCGATATTTATATCGTAGAAAAATCTACTAAACACACAAAAATAAGTATCTAAATGTCATTAATATAAATATAATATAAATAATAAACATATTTACTTATTTAAAAATAATAGAAGGTTTGTTTACTAATTTAAATTTATTTTTAAAATTTCTGTTTACATAATTTTTCGAGAAATATTTATGGAACTATCCACATCCATATTTTAAATAACAAGTATTGCTCAAAATATGGAAGAATCCGATGTCACTGACTATTCATACACGTGTCAAGGAAGTATTGGCTTCCCCATAGTTTAAAATGATTTTAATTTTATATTCAGATTTGAGTTAGCCGCTACTGAAGCCTAGTTAGTTATTAGTGACCAAAAGATTCGAACTCCGCGAAGAGATCGGAATTATGAAGATCTTAACTTCCTTCCCTAATCCTTCCGCTTCAAAAACTCCATCGCCTTCTTCCTCCAAACCTTCCAGAACTCCATATTCCATCTCTCTCATTCTCTTTCACACCATGCCATTCAACTCATCTTTCGTTCCATTATGGCTGTCCAGCCGAACCGCATTGGGAGTGAAACGATGGGTTCTGATTCTTACTTCTGTTTTCGTTTTTCTTCTTTTTGCTTTCATTCTTGCTTTCATTTTTCACGTCTCTTGTCGTGGGCGGAGGCGGAATCGGAACCGTCGAAACGATGATCGTGAAGCTGCGATTTCGGCCGAAGTTCTTCCGGAGATGGACATGAAGGTAAAGAAGGGCTCCGATCATCAATTTTCACGCCAGGGTAGTCTGACTACTCAGCATAGTATTGTCACAGATTGGGAGTATTCCGCCGGCCGATACTCCCCGGCGGCGTTTACGGACCGGCGGAGATGGAGCACATTTGCGCTGGAAGAGATTGCTTTGGCGACAAATGGATTCAGCGAAGAGAATACCATTAGCATCGAAGATTTCAGTGTCGATTACTACGGAAATTTGGCCGATGATACAAAAGTGATTGTTAAGATATTCAATGCAAATAACAGGTATGTTCTGTTTTGGTAATTGAATCTCATAAGTGAGCAGCAAACTAAATTCAACGTGTGTCTAACTCTATTAACAGTGTTCCATCAAAATTAGACAACTCTTGGTTCAATTTACCCTAATATTACATGGAGTATGAATTTGTTGATTTCTTCGGAAGAGAGAATTAACTCCATCTAAGCTTTAGGTTTTGTGTTTGATGTAAGAACTATAGTATTTTCTTATTGAAATCCTCATTTATTAGTTTTGGAGACAACGAGTTCATCAGAGAAGCAGAGAGAATTCGGCATATTAGCCATAAAAATCTGGTCAATTTGCTTGGATACTGCACCCAGGGAATTGCTAATAATAGGTATTGTTCATGTCTTCTGTTGTTAAGAAATCACACGTCTTCCATTATAAATACAGATTGTAATAACTTTTGTTGTGTCCAGGATGTTTGTTTATGAAAATTTGGATAATGGGAATTTGCATCAATGGCTTCATGGATGTTCACAGAAACCCTTTAGCCCTCTGACATGGTCCATTAGGATGAACATTATTCAAGGAATTGCCAAAGGGTAAGATGCACGTATCTACAAGTATGTGCTAAGTTAGCTCTGAAAATTTATGAAAAAATGAAGAAGAATTGACGTTGTTTGAATTTTAAGAAATAGAAATGCATCACCTATTTAGGCAAGTAATAAATCGTCTTAACGTTAGTACTTTATCTTCATATATTGTCATAATCTTCTTAATTATATATATAAAAAAAAAAGATAAGTCTATATACCAATGTAGACCGTTTTGATTTATGTAAATAGGGATGGAAATTTTGACCGATAGAAATCTTCCTTCACAAATGTGTCAATTGTCGATGTTTACCTTTGAATCAGAGTACTCTGTAAATTACACTGAGGGCTTATTTGTGTTTTCTGCAGATTAGCATATCTTCATGAAGATGTGGAACCACAAATTCTTCATGGCAGGCTAAAATCCAGCTGCATATTACTTGATCAGCATTGGAATCCCAAGATTGCCAATTTTGGTCTAGTTGAGCTTTTGCTTTTGGAGTACTCGCCTGGATCTTTGGTTGGAGAAACGTTAGTCGTCTTATCTTTCCTTTCTTATACTATTCTAAGCTCATTGCTCATTTAGGACATGTTTGGGAGTGATTCTTAAATCTTTAAAATCATATTTTACCATTTCAAAATCACTGTGAAACATTTATTCAAAACTAATTTTAATGGTATGAAAACTATGATTTAGAGTGAATTTAACCATTTCAAAATCACCCTCAAACTTATGCTTAGGAAATTTGCTAATACTCTCAGGTATGAATCTCTCGAGAATGGATCAATTAGTCCATTCACAGATCAGAAGAATGATGTTTATAGCTTTGGTATACTTCTCATGGAGATGATAACTGGAAGAGCTCCTGTGGAGTCCAATCAATCACAAGTATGTTTTGATACATTTTTATACATCTGTTTACACAGACTGAATAGTTTCTTGTTGTGACATTCTTATATGATAAAATGAAGATTGTATATACGAAATATGTGTTAGAAATGGAGATTGATGGAAGTTTTTTAATGAAAAAATGCAGCCAGATTTGACAGAGTGGGTGAAATCAATGATAGGGAATCAACAGGCATTTGAAACAGTTGATTCCAAATTGGAAGAAAAACCAGCCTCAAAGCAACTTAAACGGATGCTTTTAATTGCTCTTCGCTGTGTTGATCCAGACATACAGCACAGACCCACTATGGGCCAAATCCTTCTCATGCTTCAGCCTCACGACCTTTTACTCTCTGATGTACGTATTTACAAACATCCACTCTCTACATTTATACATATATATATTCATTCATACACATACATATGCATTTTATGCATATATTATATTCATTCATACACATACAGATACTTGCACAAATATATATATTGATAAACTCACAAATTAATGGATTGTACATCATTCTTATTAAATGCATATCATTCTTATTAAAGATGTTCAAATGATCTGACAATTCGAACAAATCGAACTAATCAATCCAAATTGTAAGAGTTGGATTGAATTTTTTATTTTATTTTTTTTTTTTTGGGGGGGGGGGTTGGGTTGGATACCGTTATTACACTTTTAAAAATTCTTGGTCAAACCCAACCCAACCCGAATTTCTAATATTATTAAAATACATATATTATAACTTATAAATATTATAGTTTGTATATATTTTTATGATGTTTGTTTGAAGTTTGTAATAGATATCTTGGATTTTAATATAACTGAGTTTGATGAAATTTTAGTTATTAATGTGTTATATTTAAATTTAAGTATTTCAAGTCAATAAAAAAAATATAATTAAAAAAAATAAATAAATAACCTGACGACCCAACCCAATCAGATACCCTCCTTGGATAGTCAACTCGACCAACTCAAATTTTCGAATTGATCCAAAAAGATCTTATCTTTATTCGATTGCCACTAGCTTGCAACATTAGTGTTTGTCATAAAAACACATTTAAGAATGATGATGTGATGTCAAAAAAAAATCAAATATCAGCTAATTATGTTAAAAAAAAAATAATATCACATTTCATCACATAATACAAAAACTTTGCATAGTACAAAAGAGAGTTTAAAACAATTTTACTCACTTTATGAGTTTCAAAAATAATGGTCTCTTAAGATAGAATAGATTGTCTTTTTTCTAAAAGGCAACATCTTGTCTACAAGATCCAATAAACTTACTTTGTGAAGTAAATCGAACTTCAACAAACTTTTAGATAAGAAAAAAGTTTTATGAGAGAAAATGTTGATGGAAAAAAGTTGAAGTTCTAATTTAGAGAAAAGACATATTTATAGATTAATTCGTAGTTATTTGAATAATCATGTCTATTCTTCAAGTTGGTTAATAATTGAAAAGTTGCATCAATTCATGGAATAATGCTCAAAAAAAAAAAAAAAGTCTTTCATTTTGTTAGAATAGATTCAACATGTGTATCATGAACCTATTCCAACATTCTGCCCCTAATTATTGGACCAACTACATATAATAGCTTCACTAACACTCTAAAGGTGGTGGGGCAAATAAATACAGTGGACTGTGACTGAATCCAGTTCTGAAAATGAAATTTGGTTTAGGTAAAATTAGATGAGAAACTTGTTTATATATGTATGTGTGTTTTTTTTAGTCTAAGACAAACCTCCCTTGTCATTTGCTCTTTAGTTTTAAGTGTTTTACAGAATTAAGCTATATATTCTTACTAATATTATTTTATTTTCTTTTTCATTGACACTTTTTATAGGGCCGTCATATCGGAATGAGTGAGTTCTTGTAAGCTTTGCTGATTACCATTTCATTATTGATATTCTTTTATTTAAATTTAAAAATCTTTTTAATTAATTTCAGGGTATTTTAGGTTTATTTCCCCCCAATTTTTCTTTAAAAGGAAAAGATGTATAGAACAAAAAATGAAAAATATTGCATTACACTTGTATATATATACCTAATTTATAGGATTTTAAGTTTCTGCCAATCAAATTCTAATTATATTTCATTTTTTTAAAAAAAATAAAATAATTGTATATGTTGCAGCATTTAATAATTATATATAGTTTTAAAAAAATTATGACATTGAAACGAAAAAAAATATTAATAAAAATAACTGAAAGAAGGCAAAAATATTGCTAATATCAAAAAAAAAAAAAAAAAAAAAAAAAAAAAAAAAAAAAAAAAAAAAAAAAAAAAAAAACGAGGAAGGCATAGTAGCACTGACTCTGCCGGGAAAACTGTTTACTTACCTTTTTTTATTTAGAATAAAATCAATATATACAATCTAATAATGAACTGAAATCAAAATACATCATAAAAGATTTAAATAAAAAATAATTATAAAATATAGATATTTACAAATGATGAATGAAAATATATTTTTTAATACCCTTCTTAAACATGGAGTATGAGGATCACAAATACAACTTGTGAATAAGATAAAGAAATTGTTATCAGACCCTTTGTACATATATCTACAAGTTCATCTGTAGAAACATGACTGTAGTAATGTCATTTTGAACTGCATCACAAACATAATGACAATTATATAATGTCGACCGGTTGTCACAAAATAAATTTATGGCACGAAGATGGTCTACCACAAGACTTTTTAGTAATACTAAGTCATGTAAGTTCAAATGAAATAGAAGCCATGGAACGATATTCAACCTAGATGAACAAGACATCGATTGATAAAAAAATTAAATTAATGAAAAATTAAATTAATGAATGAAGATTAATTTAATTATATATAATCAAGCAGTCTCCATTTTACCATATTAGAAAATTTGTGCAAATGGACGTATAATGTATATTTATTTTATTTCAAAAGTTTCTTTCCGTCTTGGCCATTATTTTTAATAGTTTTCTTTTTAATTTCATTAAAATCTTAAATTTCAAGTACAGTTTTCATTTGATGTTGATTTATTTTAAAATTAGCAATTACAAAGTACAACAATAATTAATCAAATTGTTAGAAGAGCAAACAAAGTCCCACATTGATTAAAAATGGGAATAATCATAAGTATATAAACGTAGACAATTATCTCCATTAGTATGAAACCTTTTAGCGGATACCAAAAGCAAAGTCATGAGAGTTTATACTCAAATTGGACAATATTATATCATTGTGGGTGAAATCCTCATATTATGATGAACTAGGAAAGGTAAGGAATCTTAGTTCGTGCTCTATTTGGATAGCTTTGTTCAAAAGTGATACTTTGTTCGAGAAGAAGATTGTTAATAGTGCAAACAAAGTCCTACACTAGTTAAAAAAGAACATAATCGTGTGTATATAAGTATGGACAATTATCTTCATTTATATAAGACCTTTTTTGTGGTATCAAAAGTAGAATAATGTGGGTTTATGCCTAAAATAGACAATATCATATCATTATAGAGATATATAGATGTTTGTTATCCTTTTATCAATTATCACATCTTTGAGTCTTAACTTATTAAATTATCACATCTCCATTTTTTTTACTCAGGCGTTCGTTATCCATTAACTTTTGATAACGAAAACAACAAAATTATAGTTTGTAGTTTGAATATTTGCACACGTTTTTTTTAGAGTATTTTTTTGAAATGGATCACCACCAAAAGTTGACCGGAGGGGTCGGTGGCCGGCGTCCAGCGTCCAATTCCACAAAATAATTGATACATATATTTTGTTTCTGATTTCATTTCGTTTAAATGAAATAAAATGTTATATACCCTATTTTATTCCTTTTGTTTGAATTAAATTACTAGTCCCTACATATTTAGGATCTGTTTGATAGAAAATTTAAACAATAAAAATTTGAAAACAATAAATTAAATGAAAATAATGTTGTGTTTCATGTTTTTTATATGTATTTGATTACCGATTCAAAAATTGGATTCTTATTTAAACAATTGTAAACTATTTGTAGTTATCTACTAAATATTTGATGATAATAAACTATTATTAATTTATTTATGAAACATATTTTATATTAAAAAGAAAATTGTATGATTATCATTATATAATTTGTGAGATAAATTGAAAATTGAATCTCTATGATTTAGAAGAAGTTAGAATTTAGGTTTTATAGTTTATAATTAGAATTTAGTCCATAGGGTTTGATAAAAGTTTCATAATCCCTATGGTAGAGACTAGAGTATTTAAGAGAATTTTAATAAAAGATAAGGATTATATATGAAGTTATATCAAACCATGGGACGAAATTCTAGCCTTTAAAGCCATAGGGACTAACTTCTAGCTTTATATGAACTATAGGGACCAAATTTACAATTTGATCTAATTTACTTTATATGTATATATATATATATATATTAATTTTTAAACAATGAAATGAGTGTATAACTAGAGGTATCCACGAGACAGGGATGGAGAAGGATTCCTTGTCCCATTCACGCAAAATTCCCTGCTGATTCACATGGAAAATTTCCGAAAAGTTTCTTCTTTTTTTTTAAGTAATTTGATTTTTGACAATTTTTAATTTTATTTTCAATCAAATAAATTTTTTAAATTCTAAGTTAAATGAGTTATTTCAATACGATTTTTTTATTTTAAAATATTATGAAATCTCTTACTAAAAATAATAATATTCAATATATAAAAGATATAAAAGATATAATTGAAATTTTAATAATTTAAATAAAAGATATAGTTAACTAACAAAATTTATCTGAAAAACAAAAAAGCACACTTATACATAATTAAGTCACTTCGTGTGAGTATGTGTGTATATATAAAATTTTTATTTAAACAAATTCTCACACTTTACTCATACATACATATACACATAATTAGCAGGGACGGGGACATGCTAGGTCGGGATCGGAGATGGAGAATATATTCTTCGTCCCCATTTAGCCATTGGGGAGAGAAGTCTCGTCGCTCCCTCCTCATTTCCCATCTGGTCGGGGATTCTCCACCCCTGTTTGAGCAGCTTTGCGAGCTAAATGAATATCTCTATTTATAACATGCAAATTGTATTTCTAAATACTCTTTTCAATGTTTATTTAATATAATTTTGCATTTGAAATTTTAAAATTCAATTTGGATACAATGAGAATATTAAAATGTTGTTTTTAGAATTTGCACTACTTAGATCATAGAGTCTGAGTGTCTTTCAAGCACGTATTTGCTAACTTAGTGAATCTAAAAATATACAACAGAATCTGGGTTGCCAACCAAATAGACCCTTAAATTTGTGTTTATTTTTTTGTCCTGATTTTTTAAAGGTGTCTAAGGAGTCTAAGTTCTTTAACTTTATGTTTGATAAGTCCCTAAATTTTAACTTTTAAATGTCCTTAAAATTTAAATTTTCTATTTAATAGGCCTTGATACTTTTTATTTAAAAAAAAAAAAAGTTGATAATTGACCTATGAAATAGACAATTGAATTTATGCTTAAAGCAACCTTAAAATTACAATTCTATGTTGAGTACATACATAAATTAAAAAAAAGTCAATGTCGTAAAGTTTAAGGACTTATGAATACAAAATTGAAAATGTATAGGTCTATTGGTTAAATAATTGATAGTTTAATATTCTACTATTGAGATGTATGTCCTAAAACTCGCAGTTTGTAATCTTTAAACACTAACTATTTGCAAAAAAAATGTTATTGAGGTTTATTCAATAAAGTGTTACTGAACATATAAAAATAAGCTAACGAACCCCTTGTTGGGGTTATACCGTAGAGTCCTATAGTTTGTAATTGTTTTTTAACAACTCATTGTTTGTTTAATAAAATATATGATATTTTATTCCATATTTTAGTTGCATTAACCACAAACCAATAAACTAACATTTAAGGTTATCTTGTAGCTTAAACATGCATGTAGAGACATACGGGTGGATCATGTTTAAGTGATAACCTAAATGGTCTATAATAGATAGATAAGGTTGAGTACCTTATCCTGGTGACATTACGAGTATGAGCTGCTTTGTAGGTGTTACAATTATTGTAAAGTGCTACGAATGATCTGATTCTTATCATTCATGCATAGACATGTGAGCGGGGATATTCTATACAAAAGAGTTTGTATAAAACTGGACCACGAAATGTTTAGTCTCATTATATAACGCCGTTCGTAATAGAGACTTATATTTCACCAGGATGACCATAGGTAACATGATCTGAATCTTGGGTGAGTTGTGAACTCCTGTCTATGAGGGCAGTTCTTTGATTTGTATCGTGAGAATGGCCAGATCGCCGACTCAATAAGCCTACCATTTTGGGATTCTCTGATTGGGGAGTTGGGAACACAACTATAGGAATTCACTCATTTTCTGAGGTTGGGGTAAGTAGATAAATTGCTCCTTAAAGGCTGATTCCAAGGCTTGAATAATGTGGTGTCACACCCTCTCCTGGCCCGAGAGGAGTTTAGTCATAGTTGGACGATGATCTATTGTTCATTAGAGGGATCAATGGTACTTAAGAAGTTATATGTAACTATAGGGTCAAAACAATAATTTCGGCCTAGCTATACTTACGAGCAATTTGTGAATTGTCATTGTAATATTGAATGGTTATATCCAATGGACACAAAATATATCTGTAGTGTGAATAGTACAGTTGTTGGTCTTTAGTAGAGTGCCCGACAGTTAACGGATGGTGAATAATTTAATTAAAGAGTTTGATTAATTATTCATGTATCGTTAAAGCTTCAAGCTACAGATCCATGAGGTCTCATTGGTAGCTCAATAAGATTAAATGAAATCAGTATTTGGATTAATTTGAATTTGTAAATTAATAGAGGGATTTAATTATATAGGATATAATTAAGTTATTTTAATTATATATGATATAATTGGTATAGTGTATTTAATACATTTATGAGAGGAAATAAATATTTGAAAATGATTCAAATATTATTTATATGAATTGGATTCGTATTTATTAAATTTAATATAAATAAAATTTATATTAAATGTCATATGAGAGAGAAAAAAAAATAAACTATAGGTTATATTGTATATGATACAATATTAAAAATGTAAGTTATATGATATTTTGATATAACATATAATTTAATATATATATATATATATATATATATATATATATATATATATATATATATATATATATATATATTATATATATATATATATATATATATATATTAAATGTTATTTTATTTTTAAATGAGGGAAGGAGTTTCCCTCTTTTCTCTCCACTCACCTAAATGGATGTGTGGTGTTATTTATTTTTGGATAGGAGAGAGTCTCCTTAATCAGAATAACAGAGTAGAAAGACAAAAACGTTCAGTGAGAGTTATTGTTCTGAGAGATCAATAACAATTCCTCATCCTCCTCTCTACTCTCAACCCTTCCCTCACCATTCCAAAATAGTCAGAGTACACCACTGTTGGGTTCTCTACCTGAGAATACCAAAGTCACCATCATGGTAGTGTTTGTATCTTGATCGAGGGGTGATAGTGTTTGTATCTTGATCGAGGGATTCTTGAAGAAGGTCTTAAAAGGTAAGGGTTTCTGAAACTCTAAGATCCCTTTTAAATAAAACATGTTGTATTTTATGTAAATGCATAATTTGTTCTTTCTTTCTGTAAAAATTATATTATACGAGAAATGGGAATTGGGACAATCCTGCTTCCGCTCAAGGCTCTTTTCATTGAGAACCTTCACCCCTGGCTATAGTATGAAAACTTAAACTTTATGTAGAGACATAAAAGTAGATCAAGTTTGAGTATATAGTCAAAACAGTCTTTAAGTATAAGAATAGGGGTACCTTATCCTGGGGACACATGGATGTAACCCGCTTTATATTTGATACAAACAATGTGATTTCGAAATCGTTCAACTCAATTACCTAAGGCAACTCGATCTCAATCCTGAGCTAATTATGAACTCCTGTTTATTTGGAATTATCTTTTAATCTGCAATGGTGAGGGTGGGTCAACATCGCCGCTCAATAAACCTCCCATTTTAAGGGTAAGACCGGGTAGATAGCTGGTGCAACATGGAATTCACTCCTACCCATTTGATTGGTGAAGACTTAATGAGCAAGATGTATAACAGGACACCTGTGAATGATTGACTTACTGATCATGGTTAAAGCAAGTGGACAAAAATATATCAAGAGTGCAACTATTGGACTTTAGTGGAGTGACCCGATAGTTAACGAATATTGGTTATCCGGTTAAAAGATTTAGCCAATTAATCTCAAATCATTAGAACTCATGATCTGTAGGTCCATTAAGTCCCCTACTAGCTCATAAACAGACTAAAACTTAGAATAGAGTGATAAGAAAAATTGAAGCATTCAAATTCAGATTACATAAATTATTAATTATACGTTTAATTATCGACTTAAATAAAATTGGAGTATTGAAAAATATTTAAATATGATTTAAATATTAATTACATGAATAGAAATTGAGGTATTTTTAAATATAAAAAAATATTTACACTTTATAGAAAAAATACCAAAAGTACAAAACACTTTTGAAACTTTTTACTATAAAGTGTAAATATTTTTTGGATTTTTCTATTTATAAGAATCTTTCATAGAAATTCATGTTTGGAATTGGTATGATATATTAATTTAATATTTGATATTTGGTTAATTTAATTAATTTAATTGTTTAATTATTTATAGAATTAATTTGATTTAAAATGAATGATTTTTTAATATTAATTATTGAGTTAATATTTTATAAAATTATTTTCATTATTTAAAAATCAGATTTCAAATTTCAAATTGAATTTTGAATAAAATTCAATTTAAAATGAAAAAGCATTTATAGTGGGTTTTTCCACTTTTAACACCAAAATTCCACCAAACTCTTTTTGGTTTTGTGGCAATTAAACATGTAATAGAGATTGCATGTTATTTTTTATAAAAGAAAATATATTTAGCTGGAATTTTGAGGATACATTCTAAATTTGATTGAGAAAGAAAAGTTCTTTCTCATGAAATTGCCTAGTAAAAACCATAAATCTCTCCGAGATTTTCTAAATTAGTTCTCTCCGTGGATTTCACCATTCCTTAGAAAGATCTTGTGGTGGTCTACAAATTTTGAAGAGGAGATTGTCTCTGGATTTGAAACTAATTTGAAGAGGTTCTTCAAAAGTAAAATTCTGAAATCCTATTTCTTTGTTTTGTCCTTACATGCTTTTAACTAAAATTAATGTAGTTAGAGTATTTAAGATCTAATTGTTTCCGTTAGTTGATTGACAACACCATCATCTACCAAATTTTTTTTAAAAAAAAAAAAAAAAAAAAAAAAAAAGTTCAAGGGCCTACTATACATATTTGAAGTTCAAGAACTCAATTAACATAAAATCCAAAGTTTAAAAAACTTTTAGGCACTTTTTGAAGTTTAGAGACCATTTTGACACAAAAATAAAAGTTTGTCGATCTATTTTATATTTTTAGGATAAATATCAATTTATAACTTTAAACTTTGGGGGTTGTATCAATTTAAACCCTAAACTAATAATTGTATCAATTTAAACCCTAAACTTTGTAGATTGTATCAATTTCAACCTCAAACTAATAATTATATCAATTTAAATCCTGAACTTTACAGGTTTTTTTAATTTAAACCCTGAACTTTTATAAATGTATCAATTTAAACCCTTTATTATGTTTCATTTAGATAAACATAGTATGAAACATGTAATTTTATCAATTAAATTTCATTAAATGTATTTTTCAAACTAAATATGAAGAAATGTGTAAATTGATAACTTAAAAATTTAATAACATGTCAGGTGAAAAATTATAATTCGTGATCTCTTGACCAAGTCATATTCTAGACTAAAAAAATTAGAAAAAAAAATATTCTAGATGCAATCCTAAAAGTACCAAAATATTATTTATCAGGTTTGTTTTTCATTTTTTCTTTTATTGAATTACTTAGAGTTGGGAAATTCTAACAAACAGAAAAATCTAAAACATATTTACGCTTTATGGTAAAAAGAAATTTTTTACTATAAAATTTAAATATTTTTAAATATTTTTTTATATTTAAAAAAAGCCCCCAATTGAAACAATTTCTTACACAGAACCAAAAACAAAATATTAGAATTAAATTCGAATGTGTTTTTGGGGAAAGAGAATTCCTAAATTCCTAATTTGGCCCTCACCTTTTATTCAAACATTTCATCTAAAACAGTAGTTAGAAGCTGCCGTCCCACCCTTAGCAAATTGGCAAATATACTCCAATTGCCACGTGTCGAAAGAGATAACAGAATCGCCACGTGTCAAGTAGAGGGGTAAAATTTAAATTTAGAGGAGATCCGCGTAGGAGCCAATAATAGAGGGCACACCCTCTTGAGTCTTGGGAGGGGAGGGGTTGAGTGGAAGAGAATGGACACCACGTGGCAGGATCTGATTGCGTACGATTTTTGGGGTGGGGAAAGCGTCGGACGAGAATTGGATTGTCGTTTTAAGTGTGATTTGCTGTCGTCTGCTGTTCCTACGGCGGCCATCAACCTCACATTCATGGTCCAACCTCGCATTCATGGTCCTTGCATTTCGAGAAAGTGTATTTTTCGACTTACAAAATTAGTACGTTTTTTAAAATTCGTAAAATAATTTTTTTCGATCCATCCTACGTGAGATCGATCATCGAGAATTAATTAAAACAATCAATTTTTTTCAATTTATCAGTTATTTTAGACTTTTTCGGTACATCTCGCATAATTACACATCGAGATTTGCTGATTTTTTTTTTGTAATCTTCCCAAATTTATACTATTTTCAAAATTTTCTTCAAATTCGGTTATGTTTACAAAATATTATATCAAACTATTATGTGATTTTTCAAATCTTTAGCATAATTTATGTTTTCACAATTGTATGAATTTTCAAAATTTCAAGCATTTTCCAATTATCAAATTAAAATTTTCAAATTGATTCAACATTTTTTAATTTTTGGAAAGACCTAATTTTTTGAAAAATTGGATCAAATTTGGGATATATATAGACTGTCGGTGTTAATCTGTTCAAGATTCCACAGAGAAAGCTCAAATATATGAATTTTAGTGTTAATTATGCCCGAATTTCACTGAAAAAACTTAAATATATAGAATCCTAGTGTTATTTTGCCTAAAATTAGCATTGAGATGCACATAATCTCGGTGTATAATTTGGCGAGATGTACCGAGAAATCCTCAAACAATCGATAAATCGGAAAAAGTTGATTTTTAAACTAAAATCCCATGGTCAATCTCACTCGAGATGAATAAAAAAAAAACTATTTTTACAAGTTTTAAAAAAAGATACTAGTTTTATAAGGTAAAAACTTAAACGTACTATTTCTGACAATTTTCCTTACATTTTTTTCCTTCCTTGCTCTTTTCTCCTTTTGCTCATTCCATGGTCCATTCAAATCTATTTTACCACTTGCCCTTTATTAAAATCATTATTATTTAATATTATTCAAAATTAATATTTAATTTTACATTTTTAATTACATTTTTTATATTATTAAAATTGATTTTATAGGATTAGAATCATTTTCAGAGTGATTTTAACATGTGTGTGATATTCTAATAAATATTTCTATATATTGTATTGAGATTTACAAAGGCATTTATACAAAATGCTGATAAACTACAAAATGAAACTTCAATCCTAATTTTCTAATCTATAGCCTAAACTTACATTATATGAAGAAGACATAAGTTAATGCATAAAATATAGGAATTTAATCCTTTCAAAATCACACTCCAACATGCTATCATTCTCTCCCAATAAGATGTGGTTCGGGGACGAACCAAGCGGAAGCTGGTGGGCATGTAACGACCCGAGTTCAGGAGGGGTACATGAATGAACCGATATCACATCTGAATAAGAGGGATCCTGAAGACATGAAAGTATGGTTAAAAAAGACTTAAAAGAATTGAAAGTTACTACCTATACCAACTAGGTGCACCTTCTTTTTCGGTGGCTCAATCATAAGAACTCTAAAGTTAAGCATGCTTAACTTAGGTCAATCCTATGTTGGGTGATCTCATGTTGAAAGGACTTGTGCTGGTTTGTGAGGACAACTTTCACTTCTAGAAGATGACCTCATGTTGAAAGGACCTGTGTTGGTTTGTGGGGACAACTTTCACTTCTAGAAGAAAGGACTCGTATTGATTCCGAATCCTACTAAAAAAATTTAAATGATTAATTTTGATATTTATAGAAAATATATGAACTAATTAATTAGTGATAAATCACCGTCTGTTACTAGAACATTTTGCTTTTTTTGTCATTTATACTAATACATTTTTATTTGCACTTGTTTTAGAATTATAACTTATATTGAAAGTGAATTTTTGAATGACAAGTGACAACCCACTAAAAGGTTAATATGTTTTCCAATAATTTCTAGCCGTGGTAGTTTTTAGACAAAAAATAATAATAATAATAAATAAATAAATAGTTGCAGTTGGATTTTCATAAATTTTAATTTTAGACAAAAAAAAAAAAAGTGTTTGGTAAATCAACATTAAATGGGTTTTTATATATTTATCAATATAATTATATTATTTTAATTTTCTTTATATTGATCTTTATTATAAAATCATTATTTAATTTAAATATTAAATTGTTTTGTTGACCATATAAAAATGTATCCATAATCATAAATATAATTGTTTTAAACCATATTTCTATTCTCACTATCTTTTGACTCATCTTCAAATTTTTTTTTAATGTAAACATTGTGGATGGATCGAATATCAAACTTCAAAATTGATAGTTTATATTCATACTAGTTGAGTTATACTCAGGTTGACATCCATTTTGAAAAAAGTAACAACTAAATTATATATAAATCAATTATCATATATATTATTTTATATAAACATTCATTTGATTATTTTGTTCTATGGCATCATGTGAATTTATATTTTAATTCCCATACATCTAAATGTTATTTTTGAATTAAATCATATTTTTGGCCTGAATGTTGTTTTATTCTGACCCTCTTTATCCTTTTTTAATATTTTAAATTAAGAGGCCGTTGTGTTGAGTGATCATCTTTTTGTTTTTTAAAATATTTTAGTTCAAATCATATTTCCTTTTTTTATTTTTTATTATTATTATTATTATTATTTTTTTGTGGTTACTTATCTTCACTTTATGCCGATAAACTCTTGTTTTATTTCTGGGTATTAGTTTAAATATAAGGAGATAATTTAGATTTTTTAATTAATATTGTTATTTTCCTAATATATTTAAAAATTAACAATATTAATAAAAGAATCCGATATAATTTGGCTGTCAACTCAAAAAAGACACTAGTGATCGTGCCTTGTACAATTTTCAAAGAAACCCTCTAATATTTAATTTCTTTGACTAACTCTCAATCAACTTTAGGGGTTGTTTGGTTCACCAATATGAGTTGATTTAGCCCACCAATTTTAAATATTGGTCGAGTTGAGTGGATATATTTTACCAACTCACTTCAACTCACCTCAACTCTCCCTTATTCTCATGTTCTCAATAGCTCCATCCATCGGTTACTGTCACACTTCGAGAACTAATTTCAGGCTCCGACAACCACCCTCGATGATAATTTTGGTGACCAAATACGAACTCTGACAACCACCTTTGTTGAAAACTTCAACGACCAACTCTGAGCTCCGACAACCATCTCCGATGACAATTCTGGCGACAAAATCCAGGCTCTGACAATCACATCCGATGACAGCTCTGGCGGCCAACTCCGAGCTCCAACAACCTTCGGACGACCAACTCACCTCCGGTGATCCAACTCTGACGACCACCTTCACGCTACCAACTTCGACAACAAACTTCGATGACCAACTCTGACAACCACCTCCGACTACAAACTCCGATGAAAATCACCTTTGATGATCACCTTTGAGATAGCAACTCCAACGACCAACTCGAGGCTTCAACAACCACCTTCTTTGATATTTATTCTAAAATATTTTAGAATAAATTTTAGAAGATGGGGTGGTTGGGTCTTATAGTAATAAATTTTTAGTGTCAAATAGGTCGTTATACTCATAAAAAAATGTCGTGTCTAATATAATTTTAAACTATAAAAAATGTGTACTAAATCCTCGTAATTTCCAGTTTTGTGACTCATAGTTAATAAACTTATTAATCGGTTAAAAGTCAACAATCTCACAATTTTTATAAGATTGATGAGTTACTTCTCTCATTGTCTATTTATATTTAATTTTAGTTTTGTGAGATCTGTTGATTTTCCGAATACAAAATTTTCAATATGATCCAACCTGCATTAAAGCGATTGTAGAGACCCAATTGAAAGAAACAATAGTCACGGCTTAAAAAGAGAGTGAATGTCCTTATGTTGTCTCTTTGTATTCATCATTCCTGGATGGATCAATTTCTTTTTTCTTTTTTTAAACAAATGTTCATTTGGGCTTAATGGACATTGGTACCGTATTAGATAATATAAAATTTCATCTCAAAACTACTTGACGATGAAAATAGTAGTATGCTTTATCAAGATTGTGAGATGAGATATTTCTTAGATATATAGATACCTACAAAATTTAATTCAACACTAAATTAATTCTTGAAAAATTTAAATTTTGTCTAATAGATTAGTAAGACAATTCCAAAATCGAGGGACCGGACTAGTTATTTTAATATTACTATTATTTTAAAAAAGAACTAAACTTGTTATTTAAACGGTAAACATTGAATGCTATACTAACTGAAGTTTTTGTAGCCATCTTTTCGTTAATAACTAGTAGACGTGTTCTGATTTGTTGCCACTTTATGAAAAATAGGAAACGTACAAAAATAAACTCGCACCCATGTATTTATGAACAGAGTGCTTCGACAATGAAATCGTAGAAGTGCTGAGAATTTGGTAGAAACCGACGTGAACGAAAGTCTTTAATGGGAAATTTCGCTTTTTTTTTAATTTATTTTTTTTATGATTTTTAAAAATAGAAACATAAAGAAAATTATTAAAAAAAGGAAAATTTAATCATCTGTAATGGAGATGAATAGAGATTGATAGAGTTCTAGCAGTAATAGAAACTGATAAAAGTCTATACTGATAGACGTTGATAGAAGTCTATCAATGTTTATTACTAATAAGACATTAATAGACGTTAATAAAATTTAATCATCTGTAATGGAGATGAATAGAGATTGATAGAGTTCTAGCAGTAATAGAAACTGATAAAAGTCTATACTGATAGATGTTGATAGAAGTCTATCAATGTTTATTACTAATAAGACGTTAATAGAAGTTTATCAGTATTTTTTTTTTGCTATTTTTATAAATAGTTTGACATTTTTTCTATATGTGATTTTTTTTTCCTTTTTTAGTTAATATTAGGGTTAGAGATTGAACCTTTAATTTCGACATTAATAATACAAGTTTATGTTAGTTGAATTATGCTCATATTGATATTAGAATTAAAAATTTCCTTTTTATCTCGAACAATGAACATTATATATATATAACAATGTATAACTTCCTAACCATTTTATAATTATAAGTTTTGTGAGGTTTTTGCCCATGAATGAAATAAGATAGATTGTTGGCCTCAAACTAGGTTAGATGCAAGGTTAAAAATTATTTTGAGATGATCAAAATTATTTTTGCATTTTCAATAGTATTACGAAATATGTTTTTAATAATTAAATACATGCATGCATGGAACTTAAAACAAAACTCTGTTATGGTGAAATAAATGCTAATTAAATAAGGTAAGTTTAAAAAGCTTTCATTAAATTCAAACATTAAAAACATCAGTAGGGTACCCATAAATCATAAATGATAATAAATAAGTTTGAAAACGATTCTTAATAGTACGTTTTAAACATCAAAACTGAAAGTTAAGAAAAACATGAAAAGAAATCTAAATCTCATGAGCGGAAACATGAAACTAGTCCTAGTGGCTCGATCATGAATTCCGCTTGTCCTTCGCTGGTGCATCTCTACCTTTACCTGAAACAACAACATGAGAAAGAATGAGTATAAAATATTCAGTAAGTAACCCCATTACTGGGGTCAGGTTAGGCATGTATGTCCTCTAGATACCTACCTCTGATGTAACATATAAACTGTTCTAATCCTCATAGGACACATACATACATGAAAAACTGAGTTCTATCCTACTGTAGCTAAATATGCCCACTACCTCTGGTGAATCCCAAAGGAAACACAATAACTGGTGAATCTCGAAGGAGACACAATAACTGGTGAATCCCGAAGGAAAGACAAACTGGTGAATTTCGAAGGAACCACAATATCTTGAGAATCCCGAAAGAACCACAATATCTTGAGAATCTCGAAGGAGACACAAACTGGTGAATCTCGAAGGAGACACAAACTGGTGAATTCCGAAGGAAACACAATATCTAGAGAATCCCGAAGGAGACACAATATCTGGTGAATCCCGAAGGAAACACGAACTGGTGAATCCCGAAAGAAACACAAACCTAATGGGCATTCTAACTAATCAGTAAAATCACTATCATAGGCTTGACACCATAATTATCACAATATGGTTCTATGAAATACATATATGCCTCAACATCATGGCTCTACAACATACACACATGCCTTAATATCCACAGATCACATATAACCTCATGAATTTAAATATCATTTCATGCTAGCATTCAAGTATCTATGTGCACAAATACATCTTTCAGATCCTCAAGCAAGAACATACATCGGTTATACTAAACTACCAGTTCATCATGCTGTCATTCTACCATAACATTCATCTGGTGTCTGGCCCGTGGGCAGTTCCAGTAGTAAGATTACTTACCTCGAAGTCAAGTTCAGATATTAATCCAAGCTAATGATCTTCAACCAAATAAGTCCTGAATTGAGTCCCCTAATACAGACATAACACTAAATTTCAGTCTTTGGAACCAAAACCCAAACACAAATTTAATCAAATGGTCACCAAATAACTTACCCAAACGAAACTTGATCAACAAACACTCGTAAGATTTTGATTCCAAAATCTTCTCTTAGCAGATTTTAAAACTTAATGGATGACGACTTAGAACCTTCAAAATACTTAAAATTAAACCATTCTTTTAGTCCAATAATCAATAGGTGGCCAACAACCAACAACAAGGATCACAACGCTTATCAAACTACTTGCTGAACGAACTCGAATCCGCTGGACAGCACGTTGCGCACTCTGAAGTACTCCAATCTTGGATCTAAATTCCAATTATAATCGGCATCAACCAAAAAGAAAACCAAAATTTAATGGGCAACCGAGAACCTTCTAAACTCAACTGCTCTTACCTAAAACTTACCAACACTAGCAGAAGTCTGATGAATGATCGCAAAGAACGGCAGTGACCGACGGAGATCGATGGCTGGGCTCGGACGGTTAGCTGGACGAGCGGCTCGGCCTCAACCAAACAGGGCTGGGGGCATCGAGTGGTTGCTAGAAGAAAAGGTGCGGCGGTTAGGCGTGAAGGCAGTGCCGGGAGTTGAAGCTCAAAGCGGTGGCGTCGCTCGGGCTGGTGCTTGCTTGCGCGTGAAGGCTGGCGCGGCTCCAACGGGTCTGACAAGATGACGTCGAGCGAAAGCTAGCGTGCGGTTAGGCTTCACATCTGACCGGCGGCGCGCTGAGAAGGCTTCGGATCGCCGACTACTCGTCGGCGTTGGTTTCGACGGAAAGTGGCTTACTTGGTGTTCGGCGGCAAGGGTTTTCATGGGGGAGGGGGGAAGGGGGGGAGGGGAGGGCACACGGTGTGTGGAAAAAGAAGAGAGGGAATTAATAAAAAAAATAATAATAATAAAACTTAAGAACTTAAAAAGGAAATAAAATAAACTTTATTTTATTCCTTTCCTTATTCCACTTTATTTTATTAAATTCATTTCGTTCCAAAAAAAAAAATAGTGAAATTAATTCCTGCCATTAATTTCTAAATTGAATAATTTTGTAAGGTAAAAAATTAAATTCCCGCACTTACACTTGAACCAAAAAAGCCCTCCACTAATAAAATTACTGAAATTACATTAATACTAAATAAAAAATACGGGGTGTTACATTCTTCCCTCTTCAAAGAACTTTCATCCTCGAAAGTTCATTCTTGAAAAAGCTCCAGGTACTGGGCCTTCATCTCATCCTCTCGCTCCCAGGTAGCCTCCTTGACCTGGTGATTCTGCCACAGAACTTTCACGAAAGCAATTTCCCTACGGCACAATATCTTTACTTCTCTATCGAGAATCTCTACAAATTTCTCTTCGTAGCTCAAGTTGTCATTCAACTGCAAGGGCTCGAAGTCAACTACATGGGATGGGTCTGTCACATACTTCCTTAGCATCGAAACATGAAAGACATTATGAACTGAAGACAGTGCTAGGGGCAATTTCAATCGGTAAGCTACGGGGCCAACTCGCTCCAGGACCTCGAAAGGTCCAATGAATCTCAGACTCAACTTCCCCTTCCTGCCACTTTTAAGAACATTTTCACACCAATCTCAAATTTCAGGTCCTTACGTCTTACATCGGCATAACTCTTCTGTCTGCTCTGAACCGTTTGCATATGAGCCCTGATCTTCTGTATTTCCTCATTCGTGGTCTGCATCAATTCAGGTTCTAACAATTTCCTCTCTCCTACCTCATCCCAACACACAGGGGACCTGCAACTCTTCCCATATAGGGTCTCAAATGATGACATCCCAATAGTGGATTGGTAGCTGTTATTATAAGCAAACTCCATTAAATGGAAGTGAGTATCCCATCTTCCTAAAAACTCTATCAGGCACGTAACATGTCTTCCAATATCTGATTCAATCGCTTTGTCTGCCTATCAGTTTGTGGGTGGAAAGCTGTACTGAAATCTAACCGGATCCCTAAAGCTGCCTGAAGACTTTTCCATAAGTTAGACATAAAATGAGGGTCTCTATCCGACATGATGGATACAGGCACTCCATGCAATCTCACCACCTCCTTCATGTATATCTGTGCCCACTTATTTACTGAAAAGGTGGACTTCCCAGGTATGAAATGTGCTAACTTTGTAAGTCTGTCTACCACAACCCATATCATAGTGAAACCTTTGACTGTCCATGGCAACCCCACAATGAAGTCCATAGACACATGCTCCCACTTCCATTCTGGTACACTCAATGGCTGTAACAAGCTTGCTAGTTTCTGCCTCGAGGCTTTCACCTGTTGGCACACCAAGCACTTACTGACGAAGTCTACAATCTCTCTTTTCATATCATTCCACCAGTAGTAACGTTTCAAGTCCTGATACATCTTGGTAATGCCAGGTTGAATAAAAAATAAGGAACTATGAGCCTCTGACAATAACTCATCTTTATTATCATTAACTGTTGGCATGCACAAACGTCCCTGATAAAGGAGGCCACCTTCCGCTGATACTGAGAATTCGCTATCCTGGCCTGACTCCACCCTACAAACTCTCTCCTCTAGATAAGGGTCACCTTGTTGCGTATCAATAATCTTCAGCCTTAAACTCGGTCGCACTGACAACTGTGCTAACTGTGTCATGACTTTTCCCACTGCCATCGCAATCTCTGCCCTCTCTAGCTCCCTGCATAAATGAGTCTGTCTAGTAATGAGGGCTGCTGAATGAGCCACCTTTCTACTTAGAGCATCTGCCATTACATTTACCTTTCCTAGGTGATACAAAATTTCACAGTCATAATCCATCACTAGCTCCAACCACCTTCTTTGCCTCATGTTCAACTCTTTCTGAGTGAAAAAGTACTTTAAACTCTTGTGGTCAGTGGAGATTTGTATCTTCTTTCCATATAAGTAGTGTCTCCAAATCTTAAGAGCAAAAACCGTTGTTGCTAACTCCAAGTCATGCGTGGGATAATTCTGTTCATGTTTCTTTAACTGACGTGAAGCGTAAGCAACTACTCTACCCTACTGCATCAGTACGCATCCCAACCCCTTCTTGGACGCATCACTGTAAATGACAAAACCACCTGATCCATCTGGTACTACAAGAACTATGGCTGAAACCAGCCTCTGCTTGAGATCTTGAAAACTACTCTCACAAGCCTCATTCTAAACGAAATGGACTCCCTTCCAAGTCAACTAAGTGAATGGGGCGGCTATACGAGAGAAGTCCTTTACAAATCGTCTATAGTAGCCTGATAACCCCAGAAAACTGCGCACTTCACTGACTGTGGTTGGACGAGCCCAACTCGTAACTGCCTCAATCTTTGCAGGATCTACAGAGACACCTTCCTTCGATACTACATGCTCTAGAAAGGATACCTGCCACAACCAAAATTCATATTTAGAAAACTTAGCATACAGTTGATTGGCTCTCAACGTCTCCAAGACTTTCCTCAAATGCTCCTCACATTCGGCCTCTATCTTTGAGTATACCAAGATTTCATCAATAAAAACAATCATAAAGGTGTCGAGGAATTCCTTGAACACCCTATTCATCAAATCCATGAACACTGCTGGTGCATTCGTTAGACCGAACAACATCACTATGAACTTATAATGCCCATACCTTGAACGAAAAACTGTCTTGGGTATGTCACTGTCTTTTATTCTCAGCTGATGGTATCCTGATGGGAGATCAATCTTTGTGAATACCGTAGCTCCTTACAACTGGTCGAACAAATCATCAATCCTGGGGAGGGGATACTTGTTCTTGACGGTCACCTTGTTCATCTCTCTGTAATCAATGAACAGACGTAACGATCCATCCTTCTTTTTCACAAACAAAACAGGTGCACCCCATGGTGACACACTAAAGCGTATGAAATCCTTGTCCAAAAACTCCTGCAATTGGACCTTCAGCTCCTTCAACTCTGCCGGGGCCATCATGTATGGAGCCTTCGAAATAGGGGTTATGCCTGGCTCCAACTTAATAGCAAAATCTATCTCCCGCTGCGGGGGTAGTCCGGGAAGATCCTCTGAAAAAACGTTTGGAAAATCCCTCACTACTGGCTCTGAAGTCAAGGTGACTTCCTTTTCTCTAGTGTCCACCACACTGGCCATAAAGCCCCAGGCTCCTTGGTCAAACAGTCTACTGGCCTTCAATATTGAAATCACTTTGGGTAGGACTACGGTCCCAATCCCTTTAAACTTAAAACTGGCTCATGTAAGAGGGTTAAAGATGACCTCCTTACGGGAGCAATCTATGCTGGCATGATTAGCATCTAAATAATCCATGCCCAATATCACATCAAAATCATGCATATCTAAAATAACAAGGTTACATCTAATGCACGATTTTCTACCTCTACCTGACATACTTTTATCTTTTTTGTAGCTAACATGATCTCTTCTGATGGAGTGGAAATGGACAATACAAATGGCAAAGGTTCTGAGTCTAACATGGCATGCCTTACAAATACAACGATATAAACGAATGCGAAGAGACAGAGTCAAACAAAACTAAAGCATGGTGCCCCAAAATGGGAAGCGTACCTATCACCACTATGCTTGACTTCTCGGCCTCACGCCAAGTGGTAGAGAACACTCTACCTTGCTACTGCTGACGACTCGGGCCCCTCTGAAAGAGCTTACGGGCTGGCCCTTGTGTTTAGGTGCGTTCCTCCTTGGGCATCTCTCTGACATATGCCCCTCCTAGCCACATCGAAAACAGACCCCAGAGCCGGCTAGGAAACGTCCCCAATGTCGCCTACCATAACCACAAGTAGTACATATCGGCCTATCCTCCTTGATAGTCGCAACTTAGGAACCATGCTATCCCCACTGACGTGGAGCACTCACTGTGTTCTGGTTCCTCTGCTGATGCTTAGGAGCCCTTGGCTATGCCTTCCTTTTCTGACCTGCGGAGGTCCCAATCCTGAGCGACTTCCTGTATTCCTCTCCCACCTGGGAGTCAGCATCAATTCTCATGGATGCCCGCAGTGCCGTAACATACGTCTTGAGGTCCAAGGCATGTACCATACCTTGCAGTTCGCTCCTCAGACCCTAGATGAATTTCTCAGTCCTCGCTGCCTCGGTGGCTACTAGTTTAGGAGCAAAGTGGGATAACTTATCAAATTCCTGCTCATACTCCTCCACTGACATAACTCCCTGTTTCAAGTTCAAGAATTCTGTCTGCTTGTTGTACTGGGTGTTGACCGAAAAATACCTCTCATAAAAACGCTCCTTGAACTGCTCCCAGGTTGCAAGTTTCCCACCAGTATCAATCATTTTCTCTGCTGAATACCACCAGATTTCCGCGTTACCAGTCAACATGAAAATTGCGCATTGAAGCTTGTGCTCTTCCAAGCACCTCATAAAACGGAATATCGTCTCGATAGATGATAACCACATCTCTGCTTTGGTGGGGTCCTCCAAAAATCCATCAAAAGAGCAAGGGTCATACTTCCTGAAATCCCTCAAGGGACAGTCAGGCTACTCTTAGCTCCCTCTACTTGCATTCCTTCTCTAACTGTCTTTCTTGTTCTAGGTTTAGGTGTCATGTCCTGTCATGAACTCATAAATTAACTATCTATCTCTGAGTCTTTCTCAGAAATCATGCTATTAAAACACTACATCACTATTCTCATATCGGAATCTGGCGGCCCCTGATGGCCCTGACATTCCTCTGCGTCTCCTGCGACCTGGCTATGTCATCCTCACTTACCTTGAATGCTTCTAGAAGTGAAAGTTGTCCCCACAAACCAACATGAATCCTTTCAACGTGCTTTGTCCTCACTCACATGCATCCTAGGAAAATTCCTAGGAGGTCACCCAACATAGGATCTTATGATTGAGCCACCGAAAAGGAAGGTGCACCTTGTTGGTAAAGGTAGTAACTTTCAAAACTTTTAAGCCTTTCTTAACCATACTTTCATGTCTTCAAGATCCCTCTCATTCAAATGTGATATCGGTTCATTCATGTACCTCTCATGAACTCGGGTCATTACATAGCATGTTAGACCGAAAAATCAACAAGGTCGAACCAAACCAGTCAAAATGGAGTAGGACGGTCAGAAATATACTCAGATCGGTCGGGGTCGATTTTTGGTTTTTCGAACCGATTCTAGCAGCAGTCGGGGCACGTTATGAGTCGGGTCTCAACTCGACCCAATCAATTTATTATTATTATTATTTAAAATATAAATTGTTATTTTAAACAATTAGGGTAAACATCTTCATTCTTCTTTATTCGACTTCACTGCAGGGCGACTCTTTGACAACATCTTCTTTGTTCGACTCAGCAGCCGACTTCATCTTCTTCGTTCTAGACTTCCATCCAGCCAACGTCATTTTTCTTCTTTCTTCTTCATTCCAACCATCTTTCTTCCATTACATCTTCTTCTTTTTCTTCTTTCTTCTTCGTTCCAGCCGACATTTCTTCTTCGTTCCATTCCAGCCGTCGTTCCAGCAAACGTCGATCTTCATCTTGACATCTTCCACTTTCTTCTTCTTTCTTCTGCAGGTCCGTATCTTCATCTTGATATCTTCCATTACAACCGTTTCAATATATTATAGATTGTAGATTCCAGTCATTTCAATGGAAATTAGTTTGATTTATAGATGTATGGGTAGTGATTGACTGATTGTAATCTATTGTAGATTGTACACGATGGCCACAAAAATAGAAATTAGTTTTTTAAAACAATTGTTCAAGCCATTCTTAGTGTGCATGAACTTAACAATCTTGCTGAGATTAATTTTGAGTTATCAAAGTATGTGAAGGCGGTGTAAATACTTTGAGTATCTGAGTGTTTGTAAATACTATGAGACTTGAGTTTATGTAAAGCTGAAATACTTTAGTTTTTGTGAATTGTGTGATACTGACGTCTAACATGGTGTAGTTCAGTTACATGGATTCAATAGATATGGAGTTTGATGGGACTGCAACTGATGCTTCAAAAAATGAACTAGATGCAGAAGAAATGGATGCCAATACAAATATCATTGATGTTGATTCAACAAATGAGATATCAAATGTTCCAAGTCCACCAAAAAGAAGGAAGGCTTTGAAAAAATCCATATTTTGGGATCATTTTGAGAGGCTAAAAGGTGATCCTAAAGACCCTCATGCTCAATGTAAGTACTGTGGAGTTGTCTATGCATGTCATTCTAAACGTAATGGTACAGGGACTCTGAAGAATCATGTGAAAAATTGTAAAAATACCCTTACCAGAAAAAGAGAGATCCAACCCAAATGACATTAGCTTTCAAAACTAAAGGCAAAGACAATGTTGGGGATAATACGTCACAACTTATATGTGAGTCATATAGTTTAGAGAGTTGTTGGGAAGCGTTGGTTGAAATGGTAATTGTTGACGAATTGCCATTCAAGTTTGTGAAGGGTAAAGGATTTAAAAAAAAAATTGATAGATTAACACGTGCAAGTCAACCTAGATTTTTTTTTCCGTCTTGGTTTACAGTGGCTAGAGATGTACTTAAGTTGTATGTTAATGAGAAAAAAACGTTTGAAAGACATGTTTGTGAGCAAGAAGTATAGAGTTTCTCTCACTACGGATTGTTGGACATTGGGACAAAATATAAATTACATGGTACTAATTGTCCATTTCATAGATTCTGATTGGAGATTACATAAAAGGATACTTTGTTTTTGTCCAATTAAGAATCATAAAGGTAATACTATTGGTAAAACCATTGAAAAGAATTTGAAGGATTAGGGTATTGAAAGGGTAATGACTTTGACTGTTGATAATGCAAGTTCGAATGACACTATCATTGTTTATCTTCTGAAAAGATTCAATAATGGATTATTGTTTGGTGGAGAATTTCTGCATGTTCGTTGTTGTGCTCATATATTAAATTCATAGTATGTGATTGATAACTCGTAGAAATACAAGCTATTGTAGCCTTTTACTTAGAATTATGAGGGCTAATAAGCAGAATATGTGTTAATAATACCAAGGATTCATATGGAAAAGTGAGCTTGCGTCGATCAGCATTGAAAATCCTCACTAACCTTATATCATGTGTTATTATGCATCAAAGTGTATTTTTGCAGCCATTGTAGGAATCGATCACACGTGTTGATCCTAGACCATCGCAAAGTTGATCGCATGCGTTGATTTTCATGAAGACCAGTTCGTCGCATGAAATGTTGCAACTACAGAACGATAGCCATGATAAGAGGACGATCGCAAGGTGGGTGGAATACGTTGATACTTCAAGAAAAAACAAGCATGAATGCATACCTTGGGAGTATCAACAAGATAAGATGATGTTGACATTGCCCATACCGCGACAAAAGTAGCAGTGAGGCAGAACACAATCATGAACGTTGTCAGTGTTTAAGCTCTATAAATAGCACCTTGGACCTTCACTTCAAAGTATCAAAGCTTCTGCCTTAAGGCAGATGCTTGCGATCATAGATGAGAGCATGAGCAAGATTTTCTTTGAGGATTCTTCACCTCCACAACCCATTCCGAGTGACGGCCGGAGTTTTCGCTGGAGATAGAGCTTGAGAGAGACTTCTCCATCATCCATCCATAGTGCCACCAACAGCCTTGACGCATTTCAGATGAAAAGCAAGAGATTGTTTTCATCTAACCTTCCATTTCTCCTCTTGTCTCTATATTGTATTACATTTTGGCTTAAGACATTAATACATTTTGTAATCAATGCATATCTTAATTCCTTCAACGCCATCTTCTTCATCTTTGTCATAGTTTACCTTCATTATTTAGTTATCAAAGGCGGTCACATACTCAGTCGTGTAGCCTAGAGATAGGACGCATGTAGTAACCCACCGAGAGGTGTGGTTGTGCGAGTATAGTGAGTTAATCCTCTTCGCTTGATGTGAGGCTGTAGCAATGCTTGTCTACGGGCTGTTGCAATGCTTGTCTATGAGCTGATTCGCTGCAACTAACAACCTGAGAGGGTGAGTAGTGGAACACACTAAAGCTAAGTATGCATTATTCCTAGAGATAGGCACGATCTTATGCTCGATGCAACCATGCATTATAGAGATATAAGCATGCGGCTAGCCATCGAGAGGTGCGCGATGCGTTAGTGTGGCGAGCTGGGATTACTCGAGCGACCTAACATAATGAACACATTATCATGCGTTAACAACTGCTGCATCTCTATCAATTTCATAGTTAAATTTCCATTGCTCAATCTGTTTAGTTAGGAGTAGGAGTAGCGCATAATCCTTTACTTTTATATTTTTACTTTTATTCATTGACTCAAACACATTACTTCATAAACATTGAATTACAAGTCCCTGTGTTCGACCTCGAATCATCCGAGAAACTTGCGTTCTCGTTATACTTGGCAAGAAAGCAAGAAAACTTGTGACAGGAGTGCATGGTCATCGCATACATGCTTAAACGCATATTGTATATTTTCTAAGTTCAACGCATGACCTTCGACGCATAACATAAGATGCACGCATATTTATTTTCCTCTCATTTTCCAACGCATCAGTGATGCTTTTAAGGAACATAATGATTGCATTGAAAGGATTCGGTATGTTGTACGATTTATAAGATCTTCTCCTGCACGTTTTTTGAAATTTAAAAAGCACATTGAAATTGAGAAAATTTCTTATAAGAGTTATATGTGTCTTGATGTTCCCACTAAATGGAACTCTACATATTTGATGCTTGAGGCAGCTGTGAAGTTTGAAAAGACTTTTCATAGATTAGAAGATGAAGATGCTTCTTATAGACACGATTTGTCACCAAATAAGAAAAATTGGACAAATGCTAAAACGTTGATTAGGTTTTTAAAGGTCTTTTATGAGATGACGTTGAAAATTTCAGGTTCTTTGTACACCACTTCGAATATGGTTTTTCATCAGATTACAATGTTTCAAAATTGTATACATTTGAATGCTAGTAGTGCAAATGCAATGCTAGTTGGAATGGCCAATAGCATGGAGGCCAAATTTGAGAAGTATTGGGGGAACAATGAAAAAAATAATCTATTGTTGTATGTTACTATTGTGCTAGATCCTCAAAAAAAGCTAAGATTTGTATCTTTTTGCCTTAAAATTTTTTTTGGGTCAGAGGTTTCCAAATCTATGAAAAATGTAGTGGAACAATGTTGTAGATGTCTCTTTCATGAGTACAGTACTACTCATGCTCAGAGTGGGAATTGGAGCGGGAGTGGGAGTACTACTACTAATACACCAATTATCTCAGCCTTGGAGACCATGATTGATTGTGATGCAACCGAAAAGGTAGGTGAAAACTTTTTCTATGATACAATTGATCTTGATTTTGAAGGCGATTAGACTACACCTTTTGAACAGGAGTCAGAGATTGATATTTATTTGTTGGAAGCCAATGTTAAGAATGAAGGTGATTTTGACATACTTCAATGGTGGAAGAGGAACCGTCGTCAGTTTGAGGGATTTAGTCATATAGCTAGAGATATTTTGGCAATTCCAGTATCTACTATAGCGTCTGAGTCGGCTTTTAGTATAGAAGGACGTGTTGTTGATTCATCACGTTGTTCATTGGCTCCAAAAATAGTGTAGGCTCTCATTTGTACTCAAAATTGGCTAAATTCTGTTCCAATAGATCTTGAAGTTTAGTATGACATGGAAGAAGCTTCATTATTTAAAGAAGGTATTTGTTCAATTGTTTAACTTTAAACTTTATTCATTTGTATTTTGTAGTTGTAACTTGTTAGTTTAAAATCTTAATGAGGTTGTCTTTCTCTTTTTAATCTTAATTATATAGGATTTAGAGCGGTTATGGACAATGAAAAAACATTCAAGACCTTCCAGATTTTGCAAAGTTGTCAGTTATCGAAGCATTTATCATTTGATTTTATTGTAATTTGGTTATATTTGAGAATTGACTTTTTGTTTTATTGTAATTGGATTGTATTTGACAATTGACTTTATGTTGCAATTTCTAATTTGATTGTAAGTGACTATATGTCATGTGACATTTCTATTTGTGACGTACACTCTCGATTCTCATATTACTTTTGTTTTCAAATATATATGTTATATGTATTAGGGGTTCTTTAAGCAATTAAGCGAAGTGAACACAACCCCAATAGACATGTTAATGGTTAAATATTAAGAGTTGTCAAACAAATCATATCAATATCTTATTTTTAATACCTCTATTTCATAAGTATTAAAATGTGAAATAGTATCTTGAATTTTGAATCATAATCACAAATTAAGAGAGAAAACTAAACATGATTGATAAGAAAGTGAATAAATAGTTGATTTTTTATTTGTATTAAAAGATTGCTATTTATAACGATAATGATTTATAACTAAATATAACTTCTACCTAATAGCAATTTTCTTAAGAATTTTAATAAATAAATATAATTTCTTTAAAAGTAAGGAAAAAAAATAAAAGGAAAATGCAAAATCTGACCAAACTGATCAACCGACTGACTGGCCGATCGGTCGTGTTTCTACTCAGTCGATGCCCGGGACTGGTTTGGTAATATTCCAAACCGATTTTGGTTAGTTCGGCGTCAGTCTGGTCGAAAAACCGACTCCGACCAGCCGATGATCACCCCTAGTTTGAAGTTGTTGTTCTACAGGATTAGCCGTTGTATCTTGACGAAATGATCAATATCGTCCTCTTGCAGTATGTGCAAAGCAATTAATTATCTTTAGAAAATCACTTATCAGAGTGTGCCTCGACTATCTATTAATATTTTCACAGTATCTTGAGACTTTCTTGTTAACTCAATTTATAGCCTTTGTTATTCTATATCACTTACTCTTGAGTTTAACCATTATTATTGTAACATTACGTTTATTATAAATATTTTATCTAACTAAGGTATAATCGATTACCAGTGTTATTCAGTTTGGGCTACATAAAGATAGGTGTAACCCACACTGCATCTAATAAAAAATCTGCAATTTGACAAAAACAATTATAATTGAATTATTTATATTTCCTTTTTTATGTAAAAAAAAGTGTTGCATAGGTAAATTTTGAAAACGTGATGTTACAAGGTTGTAGTTTACAACTTCAATGAGCATATTATTATTTGAATTTTGAATGCATATCTATACGCATTAAGATAATAATTGTGAATCAATATGATCAATGTTTTGAGTCGTATATATGATCAACTTTTATCATTATATGTATGTTTTTTAAAATGAATAGTAGACGATCAATTTAGTTCCCCATTTTGTACTGTAATGCTTTGAATCTGTTATTTGGCGCTTCCAACAATCAAGTACCTCCTCTATCATAGACGTAACTAACACACAGTGAACCACATAAATATGTGTGTCTAATTTCTCCATTCTTTTATATTTTTCATATTTTTTACCTATCTATTTCATAGCAATTTATAATTATTTTTTTTTATCTTAATTCTTCGACTTTTATTTGCTCTCTCTTACTGTGAAGCCTTATTTTCAATTTCAAACAACTTTTTCTAAAATGAATGAAACTATTCAAATTATTTTCTTGATATGACTACCGCGTGATATATTTTTATATAGGTTGATTTTCATATGATTATTCATTCAATACATAATAAAAAATAAAATAAAAAAATAATAATAAAAAAACTTATAGTAATTTTACAATGATGTTAAAATCACATTTGTAAAATGTTGAAAACAGCTTCATGTTTGAAATACATTCAAGTATTATATTCATACAATCAAATTTAATTTTAAATTATTAGAAACATATTTCGTAATACTATTGAAAATGCAAAAAAAAAAAAAAAAAATTAATCATCTCAAAATAATTTTTAACCTTGCATCTAACTTAGTTTGAGGCCAACAATCTATCTTATGTCATTCATGGGCAAAAACCTCACAAAACTTATAATTATAAAATGGTTTGGAAGTTATACTTTGTTATATATATATATAATGTTCATTGATCGAGATAAAAGAAAATTTTCAATGTCAATATCAATATGGTATAACTCAACTAACATAAACTTATATTATTAATGTCGAAATGAAATGTTCAATCTCCAATCCTACATATTAACTAAAAAAGAAAAAGAAAAAAAATCATATATAAAAAAAATGTCAAACTATTTATAAAAATAGTAAAAGAAAAAGAAAAAAAATATTGAGATAGACTTCTATCAATTTCCATCCGTTTTCGTCAAGGAAGATTAAATTTTATTTTTTTTAATAATTTCTCTAATTTTTTTATTTTTAAAAATTACCAAGAAAAAAAAAAGTGAAATTCCTAATTAAATACTTTCGTTCACGTCGGTTTCTACCAAATTCTCAGCACTTCTATGATTTCATTGTCGAGCACTCTGTTCATAAATACATGGGTGTGAGTTTATTTTTGTACGTTTCCTATTTTCATAACGTGACAACGAATCAGAACACGTCTACTAGTTATTATGGAAAGATGGCTACAAGACTTCAATTAGTATAGCATTCAATGTTTACCGTTTAAATAACAAGTTTGGTTCTTTTTTAAAATAATAATAATATTAAAATAACTAGTCTGGTCCCTCGATTTTGGAATTGTCTTAATACCTCACTAATCTATTAGACAAAATTCAAAATTTTCAAGAATTAATTTAATGTTGAATTAAATTTTGTAGGTATCTATATATCTAAGAAATATCCCATCTCACAATCTTGATAAGGCGTACTACTCTTTTCATTATCGTTTGGTTTTGAGATGAAATTTCATATTATCTAATATGGTACCAATTCCATTAAGCCCAAATGAACATTCGGTAAAAAAAAAAATTAATAATTCATCCAAGAATGATGAATACAAAGAGACAACATCTTGAAGGACATCCACTCTCTTTTTAATCAATGACTATTGTTTCTTTCAATTGGGTCTCTACAATCGCCCTAATGCAGGTTAGATCATATTGAGAATTTTGCACTGAAAAAATTAACAGATCTCACAAAATTAAAATTAGGTATAAATAGACAATGAAAAAAGTGACTCATCAATCTTATAAAAATTGTGAGATCGTTGACTTTTAACGGATCAATAAGTTTATTACCTATGAGTCACAAAATTGAAAATTTTGAAGATTTAGTACACGTTTTTTATAGTTTAAAATTATATTATACACGACATTTTTTTAAGAGTGTAACCACGTATTTGACACACTAAAAATTTATTACTATAAGACCCAACCACCCCATCTTGCCCTTTTATTCCCTATTATAAAATTGAAATTGCCACCTTTAGAAAAACTTTATATGCTTTAAAATATTAATGAATGTTCATAGATTGTATTCGGCGGGTCTTTTTTAATATATGGTTGGAACATTTTTTCTAAAATTAATTAATCCATTTTTTAAACAATTTTAATTAAATTATTTTAAAATATGATTAGATAGATGAGTGTACATATTTTGTGAGAAAGCACATTATTATTAAAGCAATATTTGGGTACCTTCCAAAATGCATTTATCACAATACATCTCACTCTCATTATAAAAAATAAATTAATTAATTGATTAAAAAAATTAAGAAAAGATGTAGGAAGAATTTGCTATTTTATAAATTGTGATTGAATAATTTGTTAAAATACACCAAGACAAATGTGGTTTAGAACACACCTAAATATTTTTTTTTTATTAATATCTACTCCTTGAATTCAACAAATTTTCCAAGCTTGAACCTTTCTCAAAACGTTGTGGTCAAATTAATGTATAAAATAACAACTAATTATTGAAAAATAGAATCGTTTCCATTTCTTTTACTTTTTTTTTTTTTTAATCTCTAAAAGCTTATACAAATGTTTATTTTATAAGGCTCTTCACGTTTAAATTTAGAAAATTATTTTAAATGATAAAACTGTTGAAAATATTTTCAAATATAGAAAAATGTCACAATTTTTATCAATGATAGATGATTGTAATCTATCAGTATCTATTATTGATAGACAATGACAATTTACTATACATATAAATATTTTTATTTGTTTTTCTATATTTGAAAACAACACTTTGAGTTTTTAAATAATAATTGACATACTCATATCTAAATTTGACACAAGATGCAAGATATTAGTAATATATAAACTGAAATATAACATGCATTAGATAAGATTTCATTACATGTCATTACCAAATTATGAATGCTTAGAGCTTGTTTGGTAGAGAATTTGAAAATAAATTATTCAATGAAAATAAAGTTGTATTTCGTGTTTACATATATGTGTTTGATAGCAGGTTCAAAAATTAGATTCTAATTTAAAACAATGGTTTAAAATGTGTTTGATATCAGTTACCCACTAATATTTAGTTGACAATAAACTAATATAAATTTAATAAACTAATATAAATTTATTTATGAATATGATTTATGTTAAAAAAAATTATAAAATTATTATTTTGTAATATTATATAATTTATAATATATTACATGATACATATTATATTTTTTTTAAAAAAAAATGAATTTAGTTTATAAATGTCATATTTTATTTTTATATGTCTTTATCTTTATTTAATATAATTCTGCATTTTAAATTTTTAAATTTGGATACGATGAAAACATTCAAATGTTGTTTTCAGAATTTTCAAGCACAGAATCTCAGTTGTTAGAAACAAAATCCAAATTGTTTGTCAAACATATATTTGCTAAAATCATTAAATCTGAAAACATAAAACAAAATCTAAATTTTGTACCAAATAGACCCTTACTTCTTTGTAGATGATTCTTTCAGTAAAAACTCTAAGGGGCTGTTTGGGACGATGAGTTGAAATAGGATGTCTGAAGTTCATATGTGTGTAAAGTTCATATGTCTGTGGAGTTCATATATCTGTGAAGTTCATATGTTTGTATTTGGGGTGCATAGTTATTTGGTATGAGTTCATATGTTTGTGTTTGAGGCAAAGTTGAGTTCATATATTTGGTATCAGTTTTTTGAACTCTAAATAATATGCTTCTATGATTACTATTTTTGTTTTGAAACTTTTTTATTCAATAATTCTACCCATATTTGTTTGAATAAAATATGGATTGCAATTTTTTTTTAATTTCTAAAAATTTTATTTATTTCTTTATTTCTTTCTTTTTTGGGATGAACAACAATTAACTTATTACATTTCTTCTAGAAATATGGTTAAATAAAATGAGAAACTAAAGCGAAATCAAAACTTTTGATTCTAGCTAATTTTTCTCCATGAATTTCATTATCATCACCTCCTTTTTCTTTTTCTTCCTATTGTTGCTCTATATTTCTACTATATCATGGTTTTTTTAAAATTAAATCTCCCCATCATGTTACAACCAATGAAATGTCACCACATTTTTCAACAGTTTCACTTTCATTTCCTCTAAATTTGGAGGATCATCAGAGAACAAATCTCTATTTTTCAGTAATTCTTGCTGGAAAATGTTCCATAATTTTGTTTTCATTTTATATATATGTTACATACTTTTCGTCTAAATATTTTTTAACACTTATTTGATATGTGAATTCATTACGTATAAATATTGCACTTAATGTAGACAAAATAATATTTTTTTATATAAACAACCCTACAACATACTTTATCAGTCATTAGTCTTATAGTAGTTAGAAGTGGTTGTCGAAGTTGATCATCGAAGATGATTTTTGCTAGAGTTTGTTGTCGGAGGTGGTTGTCGGAGCCTGAAGTTGGTCACATGAAGGTGTATTGAAGTTGATTGTCAAAGTTTGTCATCGGAGGTGGTTTTTGAATCCGGGAGTTGGTCGAGCGAAAGTGATCGTCGAAGTTGATCATCGAAGATGATTTTCATTGGAGAATGTAGTCGTAGGTGACTGTTGGGGCCCGAAGGTAGTATTAGAGTTGGTTTTTGGAGTTTGTTGTCGAAGGTGGTTGTTGAAGCCTCAAGTTGGTTGTTGGAGTTGCTTGCTCAAAGGTGATTTTCACCAGAGTTTGTAGTCGAAGGTAGTTGTCAGAGNTGATTTTCACCAGAGTTTGTAGTCGAAGGTAGTTGTCAGAGCCTACAAAGGTGGTTGTCGGAGTTGGTCATCGAAGTTTGTTGTTGGAACCAATTGGTCGTCCGAGTTGGTAGCGTGAAGGTGGTCTTCGGAGTTGGGTCACCGGAAGTGGTTTTTTGGAGTTGGTCGCGCGAAGGTTATCGGAGCTTGGAGTTGGTTGTCAGAGCTGTCATCTGAGGTGGTTGTCATAGTCTGGATTTCGTCGCCGAAATTGTCATCAGAGGTGGTTACTGGAGCCCAGAGTTAGTCGCTGGAGTTTTCATCCGAGGTGGTTGTCAGAGTCCGTAGTTGGTCATCGGAGTTATCATTGGAGGTGGTTGTCGAAGCCCGAAGTTAGTTCTCGGGGTGTGATAGTGGCCGATGGGTGGAGCTATTGAAAACATGGGAATAAAGGAGAGTTGGGGTGAGTTGGTAAAATAATACAAACTCAACTCTACCAACATTTAAAGTTGGTGGGCCAATTAATGAATTGGTATATACCAACTCAACTCAACTCAACTCACGTTTATGAGCCAAACACTCTCTAAAGTTGATTGGGAGTTAGTCAAAGAAATTAAATATGAGAGGATTTCTTTGAAAATTTTATAAGATACGATCACTAGTATCTTTTTTGAGTTCACAACCAAATTATATCGGATTCTTTTATTAGTATCGTTAACTTTTAAATATATTAGGAAAATAACAATACTGATTAAAAAAAAATCTAAATTATCTCCTTATATTTAAACTAATACCCAGAAATAAAACAAGAGTTTATCGGCATAAAGTGAAGATAAGTAACCACAAAATAATAATAATAATAATAAAAAATAAATAAAAAAAGGAAATATGATTTGAACTAAAATATTTTAAAAAACAAAAAGATGATCACTCAACACAACGGCCTCTTAATTTAAAATATTAAAAAAGGATAAAGAGGGTCAGAATAAAACAACATTCAGGCCAAAAATATGATTTAATTCAAAAATAACATTTAGATGTATGGGAATTAAAATATAAATTCACATGATGCCATAGAACAAAATAATCAAATGAATGTTTATATAAAATAATATATATGATAATTGATTTATATATAATTTAGTTGTTACTTTTTTCAAAATGGATGTCAACCTGAGTATAACTCAACTAGTATGAATATAAACTATCAATTTTGAAGTTTGATATTCGATCCATCCACAATGTTTACATTAAAAAAAAATTTGAAGATGAGTCAAAAGATAGTGAGAATAGAAATATGGTTTAAAACAATTATATTTATGATTATGGATACATTTTTATATGGTCAACAAAACAATTTAATATTTAAATTAAATAATGATTTTATAATAAAGATCAATATAAAGAAAATTAAAATAATATAATTATATTGATAAATATATAAAAACCCATTTAATGTTGATTTACCAAACACTTTTTTTTTTTTTGTCTAAAATTAAAATTTATGAAAATCCAACTGCAACTATTTATTTATTTATTATTATTATTATTTTTTGTCTAAAAACTACCACGGCTAGAAATTATTGGAAAACATATTAACCTTTTAGTGGGTTGTCACTTGTCATTCAAAAATTCACTTTCAATATAAGTTATAATTCTAAAACAAGTGCAAATAAAAATGTATTAGTATAAATGACAAAAAAAGCAAAATGTTCTAGTAACAGACGGTGATTTATATTATACACACGCACCCACACACTAATTAATTAGTTCATATATTTTCTATAAATATTAAAATTAATCATTTAAATTTTTTTTACCAGTTCTAAAATTTTAAAGTGTGTAATAAATTTTTAAATTTTATAATAATTTAATAGGTTATTAAATTTTAAATTGTGAGCCTAATAATCTTGCACATATTTGAAATATTTGTAAATTAGTTCGTCTATTAGATATACATTAGGACTAATAAAACCATAAGCTTTGATTTTGTATTTTGTAACCTTGTAGATTATAAAATAATAAAAATAATAAATAAAATTCATTAATGATTTATCACGCACAAAATAGAAAAGTTTTAAGGTCCGTTTTGTAATCATTAATTTTTATTTTTGTTTTTAAAAATTAATTTCTTCCTTTATTATCATTTAAAAAACTAAGCTAAATTTTGAAAAAAAATAAAAAAGTGGTTGTTAAAATTTTATTTTTATTTGTAAAATTTGGTTAAAAATTCAATAGTCTTACTTAAAAAAAGTGCAATTCATTGAAAGAAATAGGAAGAAAATAGACGTAAAACTAAAAATAAAAAATAAAAAAGAAATGAATTGTTATTAAAGGGCCTTAAAAAATGAGTAGTTAATTTCTTGAAATTCAAGTATATGTTAAAGTGATCTCAACTGACATGTTAAGGGTGAGTTTAGATTGACTTGAAAAGAAAGTGTTTTTTTTTTTTTAAAGTCATTTTTATCTAAACATTTTTTTGTAAAAATGGATTAAAATATATTTGAAAAATTATTTTGAGTGATTATCAAACACTCGAATTTCTTTTAAAATGACTTAAAATTAAATATTTAAAAATATATTTTAAATAGTAAAAAGAATTAAATGGATCAAAAAGTGAATAATCTTCAAAACACATTCAAAGGAGCAAACTTGTAATTTAAAAAATGATAATAGTGATAATAATGATAACAATAAATTGGAAGAAAGAAAAGTTTAAAATAATAATAATAATAAATGACAATTTTGTATATAAAGGAAAGAAGGGCAGTAGATGCTCCAACAAAGCTCCCTATTTTTCCTGCTCAGGTAATTTTACTCCAACGCTTCAACTGACAAAAAACTTGTGGTCTCTGTTCCTTCAACTTCCACTTTTAAGCCCTCTCTCCGCCGTCTCTTTCTCCGAGAACCTTCCCCTTCTTCCACCGTCTTTTCACCTTTTCACCTTCATCTCTCCCATGGCGGCCGGCCTCTCCGCCGCCTTAGTCCCCAAACCACTCCATCTCCTCCTTACTTCTTCCCATCTCTCCCCTAAACCTCGAATTCCGTTTCTGTTTCCACCTTCAGTCTTCCGGAACAGTAGAATCCAATGGAAGATGCGGAGAAGAACTCTGTTCACTGTCTGTGTACTCGTTGAAGATCAAAATAGTTCAGGCGAGGTTGAGAATCTCTCCGATGAAGTATCGCCGATTATAGTCCCTCAGATCCCGTCGCCTCATGTTTCAGAAAGATTGGCAAGGAAGAAATCGGAGCGTTTCACCTATCTTGTTGCTGCGGTTATGTCTAGTTTCGGAATTACCTCCATGGCTGTCATGGCGGTTTACTACCGATTTTACTGGCAAATGGAGGTCCTCTCTTTCTCTATCTAGCTAGAAATCTTAATTGTTTTTGTTCTCATTGGCGCCGTATTCTTCTGATTGAATATTGAATTGCGATTGTTTGATTTTGGCGGTGTGTAGGGCGGAGAGATTCCTTTCTCTGAAATGTTTGGTACATTTTCTCTCTCTGTTGGTGCCGCCGTACGTTTTCAATTTCTTATTTCCATTCATCTCTGTATTCTCTTCTTTTCGTGATGAATTCGATTTGCTTTAATCTTATTTTTTCACTATCAATTGGGGATTAATCAGGTTGGCATGGAGTTCTGGGCGAGATGGGCTCATAGGGCTCTCTGGCACTCTTCCTTATGGCATATGCACGAGGTTTGTTTCTAATCCTTCTTCTCTATAGAATTTCGTACTTTTGTGTTTATCTTCTGAGAAAATTTCTGTCAACAATAATCCACTCCGAAGCTTAATTTCATACCAAATAAACCATATCCTCTTCTCTATAGATTAAATTCTTGGTTGTTTGGCTGCCGAGAAAATTTAACAACACTTAATTTTTGCAATAACGAAAGAAACAGAGAAAGTCGTTGACGGTTTGACATTATTGATCTCGATTATTACAGTCGCACCATAAACCAAGAGAAGGACCCTTCGAATTGAACGATGTATTCGCCATTATCAACGCTGTGCCCGCCATAGCTCTTCTTTCGTACGGCTTCTTCCATAAAGGCCTTGTTCCTGGTCTCTGCTTCGGCGCTGTAAATCTCTCATTTCTCTCTCATAATCTTTGAGAATCTCAGTTTGCTCATACTCCCAACTGTTTAATGGTTATTTAATCACTGGGGATTAGCGCTGCTAATGATAGTGTTAAATGACGAAAATAGCCCTTGAAATAAATTGTGGCGTTGAGAAAGGTTTGACACGCTGGCGGGTTGTGGCAGGGCCTTGGAATTACGGTCTTTGGGATGGCCTACATGTTCGTCCACGACGGTCTCGTTCACAAAAGATTCCCTGTGGGTCCCATTGCCAACGTCCCTTATTTTAGAAAGGTCGCTGCTGCTCACCAGGTAAATTCTATTTAGCTTCAAATATTATTTTAACTTGTTTCCCTTCCAATTTGTTTCATTTAGCCCATTACTTTCAATTATTTTTTATGTTAAAATACGAATTTGTTCAATTTTTTTCTTTACATTCTCAATGGTTCAATTTTAGTTTTTATACTTTAAATAGATCTTAAATTTAGTCCTCACTATTAGTTTATTATTATTTTTTAAAAGAATTTCTTGTTATCTATTAATATTTTTACCATAAATTTTGAAAATATATTCGCATATAGTATTTTCTTGCATGAAAATTATTGTTATTATTTGATCACTTTCGGTAACATCGAAGAACTAAATTTAAGATTTATTGAAAATGTTGAGACTAAAAATTAGACAATTAAAAATATAAGAACAAACATTGAACAATGAAAATGGTATATTAACCTAAAATTTAAATAAGAATTTAGCATTTCCGTTATGAATTTTGAAAATACATTTACATAGCATGAAAATAATTTATTATTATATAATTAATTTCAATAAAAATTAACTTTTTAAAAGACTAATTTTAAGATTTATATGTAATATAAATCTTAAAATTGGACATCTTGATGGTAAATTTGAACAAATGTACATGAATCAAAAATGATATTTTAATCTTTTATTTGTTTATTTTTAAAAGGCTTTATCTTTGAGAGAGAGAGAGAAAATACATTTGTTATAAATTTAAAATTTTAATTTTGATCTCAGTTTTGATACTCTCTGTTTACTCCCCTACTGTGTTGACTTTTCATTAATGATTTAACAAAATCTCAATTATGTCTCAAACCTTCATATTTGGATCATTAGATGTAGATTCTACTAATTAATTATATGGAAAATGGGTTAAATAAATTCTTTTGGATGTTCTTATTTCTAAAATATTTAAGAATACCGAAAAGGTAAAAATATCACGATGAAGTAATCATATATTGAAATTTTGATTTAAAAAATATTGTTTCAATCAACCGACAAATAGATACCAGTAATAATTGAAATTAATAACTCAAACAATAATAATTGAAATAAGAAAATAGCCATGGAGGTTGAAAAGTTGTCACATTAGATTAGTTTTTTTTCTTTTACGATTAAAGCTAAAAACATTTGTTATTAGCTTGCATATAGAAAAAAGTAATTACCCCTGTCAGAGTAAATCTAAATTTAAAATGTTATCGAATATTGAAGCTTACGGATTTTTTTTCTCCTTTGCTTTAGCTTCACCATTCAGACAAGTTCAACGGTGTGCCATACGGGCTATTTTTGGGTCCGAAGGTCAGTTTCGGTCTATTTATCTATATATATTTTTAATCTTTGTTTGCATTTTTAGAATTTTAATAAATGGTTTTTTTTAACAAAAATTAAGGGTAATTATTTAAAGTGATAAAACTGTTGAAAATATTTATAAATATAACAAATTATTATTGACTATTAGTGATAGTCAGATAAATAGTGATATTTTACTATATTTGTTAATGGTCTCATTTTTTTTTGGTTGAAAACAAGCTAAATTTAAATGGTTGGGGGTGCAGGAATTAGAGGAAGTGGGAGGCCTAGAAGAATTGGAGAAGGAAATCAACAGAAGAATAAAATGGGCGGCCCCAAAATCAATAGACGGTTCTTGATCAACCAGTATTATATGAAAATGAGAAGAGAAAAAAAGAAAAAGAAAAAGAAAAAAAAAGAGCTCACCCTGAGCAGTAACTTTTCTTTTTCTAATATTGAAAAGTGAAATATTATTTAGTTCAGAGCTTTTTTTTTCCTTTTACTGTATGAGGTAAAGGGGTAGAATGAGATAGTGAATTCGGTAGAAAGTTTTCGCTCTACTTTTTCTTAATTTCTCTGTGAGTAAAAAAAAAAAAAAAAATACACGTCGGATGAAAGTAAATAACACACTCAAATTTTGTGTAATTTTGGATATTTGACAATTTAATGAAAGATTAATTATTTGAGCAAGTCTGTAAAATACGCAGATACAAAGAGTTCTTATATTTCGAGTAAAAAAATAAAAAAATAAAAAAAAAGGAGGAGTTCTTACATTCGATATGTAAATCTCGTTAGGGATCGTGTAACTGTGTATAAAAAATAAAAATAAAATGGAGTGAATCTCTTGTTATAGAATTGTATTTGGAATTACACCAAAAAAGAAAAAATGTGTTGGGAATTGATTATTGAAAGATGGTCAATATTCGTGAATATACGGTTAGGATAAATGTATTAAAGGTACACCCACAGGCCACACGTGAAAGTCATTTGCTTGAGAGCTTGAATTTCAACTTTAGTGAATTATGCTTCAGGAAAAAAAAAACGAATTATATTATGAATATCTAAGACTTTCAAGGAGAAATACTTTTTTCTGTTCCTGGTTTCAGAATATTATACATGTGAACCTTAAGATTTGAATTTTATTTTATTTGGTCAATAAGATTTAAAGTTCATTTTTTTTACTTCGATTTTTTATTAAATATTTATTTTCAATCTTTGACGTTATTGTCGATTAATTAATTTGAATAAGTATGAAGTTGAACTTTAATTTAATTTTAATAATGATAGAAAATAGTAAAACTTAATTTATTATAATTTTTTTAAAATTAATTAATAGGCATGACAAAAAAAACAAAAAGTGAGTATTTAATAACAAAAAATCAAGATTAAAAGTGTAAGTCTTGAAATTTAGGGACCAAATTGAAATAAACTAAAATCTCAAAAATAAAATTGTAACATTTTGAAATGAAAGAGACTAAATTGAAGCCAAACTTAAAACTTACCAAGGTTTCATTTAGTAACCATTTGATTTTAATTTTTTGTTTTTGAAAATTAAGCCTATAGACATTGCTTTCATCTTCAAATTTCTTCCCTAGTTATCTACTTTCTACGAATAATTTAAAAAACCCAAGCCAAAATTTAAAAACTAAAAAAAAAATAGTTTTTAAAAACTTACTTTTATTCTTGGAATTTGGCTAAGAGTTACCATTGTGCTTTATAAATATGCAAATTATCACAAGAAATGAGGAGGAAATAAATTTAATTTAAAAAAAAACAAAAAAACGAAAGGGCTATCAACCAAACCTAAAAAATCAATATTTTGAAACATTTTAGGACAAAAAATGTTTTTTTTTTCAAGATTTGACCACCAGTAGTAAATTTTGATGGCCCAATATTATTAAGAAAATAACAACATATGTGTGCATTTCCACAATAAAACGATAATAAAAAGTAAAAGGATTTGGAAAAACTATAATTTAACAACCGCGTGGAATTCATGTTTAGTTTGTATTATGTTTAACGATATATTTTCTTCATGATATAGTAACTAAATTATTATAAAATTCGAATTGTATAGACTACATCGTTACATACTAAAATTTATACCAAAATGAGCATAATTTGATTGAGCATAAAGTCTGTATTATTGATTTTGAGATTAAAAAGATCGATTTTTCACTTTACATATTAATATATATATAAAGAACCGTTTAATTAAAATATAAATCAAAATCATTACCCACTAAATTACTAAAATTAAAAGGGTTACTTCTAAATAAAAATATATACACATACATTGTTTACATTCAAAGAAATAGTAAACTATTCTAAATCAAATGTAAATCGCTTGCATTTTGAAATTCTTATTCTATTCTTATAATGGTGAAAGCTGGAGCCGTGTAAGGAAGAAGATAGAAAAAGAGACGTTTCACACTTTACTTTACACGCAATGGATGACCTACGATGTTCCTCTTTCAGTTTCTTCCCACAGTCATCACCTCCATTGGCACAGTGTTAATTAAGATCTCTCTCTCCGTTTTTTCACGAGTTATGCTGAAATTTCGGGCCGAAAACCAAGCAGTTTAGTGCCGAAATGGGTCCACCGGAATTTCATAATAAGGTCGGTGAAAAGTTTCTTCTCTTTGATTAATTTAAGAATTATTGAGTCAATGAGTGTCTACGTTTCTTGGATTAACAAACCTATCCTATTTTGGGGTTCTGATTAGCCTAAATCACATGCAAAAAACAAAAGTTTCTTTTTTTAATTAATGCGTTTAGTGTTTGTCTTTGTGTGTAAGGCTAGACATAAACTCAACCAAATATTGCACGCCATGTGTTTGATAAAAAGCCTAGAATCTAGAAATGACCAAATTCTATGGGATTTTCAATTTCTCATTCTGTTTATCATCATATCTTCAGTTTAATTCATCTCTAGATTTTTCTTAAAAACAATAGTTTCGTTGAACACCAAAAAGCTTAAAAAACTCAAATCTACTCCCATAATGCACTCCACCTGTTTGATAAAATGTCCCAACCAAAGCACTTGCGAGGGATGGGATGAGTCAACCCCATCAAGTGCTCTTTTTCGGTTGCATTTGCATCAGCCTAAAAAATTTGTTGTCTCCATTCGGGGTATTGGGTTTTACGTGTCGATTTCTTAGAATCTCCCCAACCCCACGTTACCATTGTCACCCCCTTTGGGAGCTCCTTGGAAATTGCTCAGCCATTTCTCTGTTAAGTACTGAAAGCCGTAAGCTCGGGAGTGGGAGGGTTCATGCACTACTACTCCTTTCAAATTCTTTAATGATTTTTTATAATATCCTCTTCCTCCATTAAGGACAAGTGCTCCCAATTTGTCTCTGGACTTCTAATTTTGTTGTTTAAAATCTTTAGTGTTAAAAAAATCTTATATGTTAAATTATATTGATGAGAGGTATAGAATTACAGACAGAGTGAGATGTAGAACCTGTACTAGATTGAAATTTAGGCCTCATTTGGTAATCATTTGATTTTTTTTTAAAAATTAAGCCTATAAACACCACTTCCACTTTCAAAATTATTCATTTATTATCTATTTTTATATTAATGGTTTAAAAAATAAGCATAAATTTGAAAACTAAAAAAAAAAGCTTTTAAAAAATTGCTTGAGGTTTTGAAATTTGGCTTAGAATTCAACAATGGTACTTAAGAAAGATGTAAATAATTATAAAAAATAGGGGGAAATAGACTTTATTTTAAAAAACTAAAAATAAAAAATGGAAGAATTATCCAATGGGGTCTTCTTAATTTTTCATCTAAAACATTTTTAGATAACTTTTGAACGAGATAATTGGGAGTAGAAGATCAAACCACTAATTTTTGGGCCGAATGGAGACTTAAAAGCATCTTTTAAAAGTGTATTATATATCATAAGGAGGTTTCTCACTCTGCGTTGAAATGGAGGGAGAAAAAAATGGTTTTATGAAAGGTTGGGTCCATCCATATACTCACCGTTGAATGAGTGAAATCACTTGAATTGAATTGGTCCCATTATAGCTCAATCTTGTCTCCCATTTCTTACCAGCAATAGAAGCCTGGATGTTAATCCACAGCTTTTGGTTTCATCATGTCACCACTTTTATGCCTACTTGTTCACCCACGTAATTCATAAACTTTTTCTTATAGTTAGTGGGAAAGCGGAATTCATGAAAACGTGCACGTCATCCTTGTCTTTTATTTCTCAATTCAGTTTCTTTTAAACTCCTACTTCAAATTTAAATTCTACACGAAAATTTTGCCGTTCAAACCAAGTCAAGTAGATTAAACATTTATTATCATTATTGAGTTACGAGTAAATTTTTAGTACTACAATAATATATAACATTTTTCAATTGAAAAAAATATTTATGAATCGAAAAAGTTGATTTGCAAAGGTCGGTGGCTACCTAAGGAAACTCTGATTCGATCCGCCCCGTTTTAGTGTGAGTTTCTTCTGGGTCAGGAAGTCATTGTTGATTGGCTGGCTGATATGGATATGGGATAACCTATTTGAAACAAAGTGATTTGTGTAACGGCTGGTCGAGCTCAATTACATCGAGCTTCTCCTTTCAGTGGAATTACACCTTTTTGAGCTAGTCCAATTTTTAGTACTACAATAATATATAACATTTTTCATTGAAAAAAATATTTATTGATTTCAATTCTTAAAATTCTCGAACCATTGAAGAAATTGAATCGGTCAAGTCATACGATGGTGAATTATGTACCTCTTTTTATCAAAGTGTAATGACATTATCTAAAATATATGAAAAAATTGCATCCTATAGCTTGAAGATGCGCGTATATTAGGAGAAAAAAAGAGCCAAAATCCATTGTGAGACGAATTCTAGAATCTCCTTTTAACGGAAAAAATAGAAGTTTGAGAATGAAGTGTGGGTGTGCATCCGATGATCCAATTACATCCATTTATTGTTTTTCATTAATGATGTTCAAGAAAATTAGGGTTTATTTCCGAATAGTATTTTCCTTCAAGTATTTTTTCCTTTCTTTTGTTGGATCAGTTGGTGTCTATTTATTCGTCTTTCTATTGTATTCTGATTAAAAGTTGATTATTCAATAATATATACAATATTAACATGTTACCTGAGTCCTAAGTAGTGGCGGAACTAGAAATTTTGTATAGGGGCACCATGTAATTAAAAAACTAAAAAAAAAAATATTCATAGCTCCATAAATAAATTAATTAATATATATTATAACTGTCATCTACGAGTTTCATATTTTGAAATAGATCAAAGTTTCTTGAATTGAAAAATATGATTATAAGGTTGATAAGAATATTATTGTAAATATGCTCTACAAACTTGTTCTTAAATATTATCATTATATTTAGAAATTTTAGTTTTTAGACCAAAATTTGTAGATAATTCTCCTAAATTGATTTCTATGTAAGATATATCAAAATCAGAGGTATGTTTTCTTTTTTAAGATGATGACTATGTGGTTTCTATTGTTATTTTTATTTTAAAATATCTCTTCATATTGATATAAACCCTACAAAAGTATAATCAATAGAAGTATTATAATTTATTACATTGATTTAAAAGTATGAAAATTAAAAAGATTGAAAAAAATTGAAACTTACTTGTAAATGGTATAATACGTATATCTTGACGACAAACGAGAAAATAATCTTGGAGTTTAACTATGAAATTAATTAAAATAAATATATACTAAATAATAAAAACTAAAAATTAAGTAAAAAAAAAAAAGTTAACAATATCTTTTCAGTAGAATGTTGTCAAAATTTGATAGAGAAAATTTAGGTAGAAAAAAATATCTATGATTAAAAAAAATTGTTGCTGATTTTTTTTCTTTTAAACTTTTGTTGAGGCAACAACTAGAAAATTTAAGTTAAGAGTTGTTTTTTTAGAAACTAAATTCTTTTTTTATTATTGTCTTTTTTTAAGGAAAAATTAATTTTTTATACTAAATTTCTTTTTTAGGCAAGTACTACAACAATAGGTAACAACACTATGAGAATTTGATTTAAAAGTAAATTATAAATTAAAATTAAATAAAAAGGACTCAAACCCACACCATTAACAATTAGCATGCACCTTCCTACCACTGTACCATGCTCAGTTTTCTAAAAGAATATCAATTTTTAATATATATTGTTAAATATTACTTAAATTTTATATTCAAAATACAAAATATGATAAGTCGAGGGGGCACGTGCCCCCTAACCCCTACATGGCTCTATCGGTGGCCCTAAGTTCTATGATTTATATTTTTCAGCCTCATCTTTTGTTCGATCTCTGCCCCATCAATCCGCCATCGATGGAGGCAAATCCAAATGTGGTTCACCTGCTTAGTTGATTTTGCGTTCTTGTTTCTTAGTTTTAGCCTATGTTATGTTTTCTGATCTTTCAAGGTCTCTATTCCATTTTCAAATCAGTAGTTTGTGGGTTCTGTTTTAGATCTCTCTACGAGGATCTCTATTTCCAACTTAGAAATTTCTCGTGTTAGTTAAGTTCTCTATGTTTTAGTTCTTCGTGGGTCTCTGTTTCTAACTTAGGTTTGCACTGATTTGATTCGGGAGTTTTTTTCTCTTAGTTTCTGTCATCAACTCCACTCGGTCACCTCACAAACTCAAGTTGGTTGATACTTTACCACCTTGAGTTCGAGGGAGGGTGTTAAAATAAATTAGGGTTTGTTCCTAATTAATATTTTTCTTTATAGTATTTTTCCTTTCTTGATTTCTTTCCTTTGTTGGGTCTGTTGGTACCTATTTATTTATCTTTCTATTGTATTCTGATTAAAAGTTGATTATTCAACTATATATACGATATTAACAAACGAAACATTTAAGAATAGTGTGGGCTCCATGAAATAAAAAAAATGTATTATTGATTTAAATCCTATCTTTGTCCTTAAACTTTGAGTTTTGTTCTATTTTAGTCCATAAACCTTTAAAAGCATCTATTTTAATCTTTAAACTTTAAAAAAGTGTCCATTTAAGACCCTACTATCAATACTCTATTAATACTTAACGATTGATGATGTGACATCTAGTTTGAAATAAAAAAAATGTATCCATGTGGCTAATGTGTTGCCAAGTAAGAACGTGAATTTTATTTAGGTGGCATTGTTCAATGAGATTTTCGGATAAATTGATTCATTAAATTTGAACTTCATATTTTTATAGATTTTAGTTTAATATGTTAAGTATACTCTCTAATACATAACTTTTTTATGTTTTCTCTCAAACGTTGAATGGAGTTTAAACTCCTAAATACTTAATCTTCAAAAAATTGTAATCTTGAGATCAATTAGAGCATTGATCTTCTGGAATTCAAGGATACTTTAGTCTTCCAAGTCTTCAATCTTTAGAAGATCGTAATTTTGAGATCGATCAGAACTTCAGCATCTTGAGAGCTTTAGAACTTCAACACCTCATTGTCAATTCTTCTAACTTCTTTGGATGAAAAAGTAAGATCCTTATTTATAGAGTTTCCATGGACCTTACATGGGCTTAGGTCCAATATATTCTTTGGCCCAAAATTTTCACCATGAGCTTGAATTGGGTTGGATTTGGTACTTGAGAGACTTTAATTATTCGGCCCAATCCAATTTATAATTTCAGGTCCCATTAGACCACTAGTCATTTTCATCGATCGTGATCCAGGCTTAATCGCCATTGAATTTGATAAGCCTATCGTTGTGATCAGATGACCAGAAAAAAGCACGTGACATTTTTTAGTTTGTCATATTGTCTCCAAATTTTAATTTAGATATAATAATTCTTAATGACCCTAAATTCAATATAATGAGTTTTGTTGTGATGATGTGGCAACTTGTGATCAGGCAAAATTTCTCATTCAACCAATTTTATTTTTTCCGAGATTTATGCACATCTATGTATGGATGAATCTTGAAAGAATTTGAAATCAAAATATGAGTTTGATTCATTTTGAAATCTTTTATTTACTTGACATGAAATCAAAATATGAATTTTTGAATCTTGTTTATTCGACACATTTTATGTCAAGTAAATAAAAGATGAATTTTTAGTCAAAACTGACTTTCTTATTTGAAAGTAAATGGTAATTTTAACTAAAGTAGAAAATATATACTCCACTTTAGTTGTAAATTAGTTGTAAATTAAATTTAGAGTTGTATCCAAATTTCACTCATCTTCTAATCTGGCAGGAAAATGGAGACTCTATTCAAATTTGAAGTTGAATTTGGGATTGAATTTGAACTTTATCCCAAATTTTGGCAGAGATGAAGGATTCCAAAGAGCCTTTGATTTGATGTAGCAGGCTAAATTTTACTAACCACAAATAGAATTTGGATCTTTACCAAATTTGATAAGATAATCTGAAAGTTACTGCAAAATCTTTTTGCAAAGGCAGTTGCCCCAAATTTTGGATCTACTCGAAGCTTCATAGAATTTAACAATTTCAAGTAAAATTGAGACATTAAAATCCTATTTGATAACGTTTTTGGTTTATGTTTCTTGTTTTTGTTTCTTATTTTTAAGAAATAGATTTGTTTGATAATTGTTATCATTTTTTGTTTCTCAATTTTAAATAACGTTGTTAAAAATGAGACCAAATTTGAGGAATTACAAAACTAGATTCTCTCATTTTTATTTATTTATATTTATCTGTTCCATGTAAAAACCATTAGTAGCTTTCAATTAAGTGCTAGCAGGCATTCAATCGTATTTTCTTCCGCCTCATCAGTAAAGGGCTCGATTTTTTTTTTTTTTTTAAAATTTGGATAACGTTTGAAGGATAGATATTTGCAATTTAAACAGTAACATTACCAAACTTACCTTAAGATTTTATTTTTGCTACATTTTAACACAGTTAAATTTTAGATTTTAACCAAATAGTGGGCAGATACAATATCTGTTGACCATCCAAATATTTGAAAGAATTTCGATTGAGATTTTAACCAAATAGTGGGCAGATACAATATCTGTTGACCATCCAAATATTTGAAAGAATTTCGATTGATTTGTTCCTTGCAATTTCTGATTGGATTTTATGAAGTCTTTTTATCCACAAATCATTTCGAATCCCTCATCCCAATTGTTGGTCGTTTTCGTCGTGTTTTTGGGTATTTTTAGGGTCTTTGGATAGTTTTTTTTTGGACAAAATCATTACGATTTATGGATTTGTATTTTATACGCTATGTGATAGTATGTATCTTCAATCTCGTCTAAGGTTGTTTGACTAAAAAAGATCTTAAAAATATATGTTGTTAAATGAATGTTTCTGCATTTTGGCTAAATGACATGCTGATTTTCATTTTTAGTGGAATTTCTTGGCTATTAGACTGATTTTTGAGCATTTTGAATATTTTTGGCACTTTCTAACCGATTTTGGCTAAAAAAACCTCACTACAACACTATTAATGAGACATAAAGCCACTGAATCAGCCCAATTGAGTGTTAGGTAGTTAGTATAATGAGGAAATGTGAAGATCTGGAGAGCATCAGATTCTAAAGTCTCAAAATGCTCTAAATGACTTGTTAAATTCTTAAAAAATTTATGACCATATACTCCATACTATGTATTGATTATATATCTACGAGTAGAAAATTGATGACATTTACATGAAAAATATTGGGTGGGGCCAAAGTTAAGTTCCATAATGAATTGGGAAAGGAAATTTGTTTAAAGGGACTTAGTGGCTCCCAAAACAAATGTGGAAACTCAATATCCAAGCATTCAAATTTTGGAGAATGAATCTACAAATACTTAATAACAATCTTCTTCATAAAAAAAAACCTTCAGGTTTATACAATTTTAAAGCTTGAGACGATCAACTACATTAAACTTGAGCTTTAGTAAACCAACTTCAGTTAATCAGCCACATCAGACTTGAGCTTCCATCATTGCCTCCATCATATATACAATATTACTTTTAGATTTAGAATGATCAAATCAAACTTAAAAAAATATCCTACTAATATGATTTCTTCTTGTCAAGATGACCCATTTTGATCTTGTATAGGTTTCTTTGTTTTTTTTTTTTTGTTAGTAAGAGCTAACATTTATAAAACTTGGTGCACCTGGCAAGAATGTGTGTAACAAATAATCATTGTGTTCTCCCTCACTGACTTAAAGTATTCTAATTTAGAATTAGAAATGATTTTATTGCATACTGATTGATGGTCATAAAGCCATCCAAGCAAACCAATTAGGAGGTAGGTAGGAATTGAAGCAGGCATAAAGCCATCAAAGCAGCCCAATCAAGAATTATTGCATCCTCCCAATTGAGAGGCATGGTGAGGAAATGTGAAGACATAGAAAGCTTTATGAGATTCTAAAGTCTCAAAATGCTCTAAATGACGTCTTAACTTCTTCAAAAAATTACTGTGACCTATACTCTACTCTACGTGTAGATTGTATATCTACCAAAAATTGCATCATTGGTAGAAAATTGATGACAATTACCTAAGAATATTGGGTGTGACCAATATTAGTTCCATAATGAAGTGCGTAAGGGAATTTGTGTAAAAGAGACTTAGTGGCTCCCAACACAAACGGGAAACTCGATATCCAAGTATTCAAATTTGGAAGAATATATTCCTAAATTCTTAATCACAATTACATTCATATACGAGGACAAGTTCATACAATTTTTAGGCTTGAGACGGCCGACCACATTAAACTTGTTCTACCTGCTAGCCACATCTAACTTGAGCTTTCACCAACGAATATACAATATTACTTTTATGTTTAGAAATGATCAAATCAAACTTAAAAAATATTCCGCTAACATGTACTGCTTTTTAGGATGACCTTTTTTACCATATACAATATTTCTTTGTTTTTTCCTTAATGAGAGTTAAAATTTAAAATACTTGGCACACCATGCAAGAATGTAATGTAATCGAAAACCACTGCATTCTCGTTCTCCCTCACTAACTTCAAGCATTTAGATTTATAATCGGAAATGATTTACTATTACACTTATTAATAAGCCATAAGCCATAAGCCATTGAAGCAACCCAATTGAGTGTTAGGTAACTAGCATGGTGAGGAAATATGAAGACACTTTATTAGATTCTAAAGTCTGGAATACTTCAAGTGAAGTCTTAACTTCCTCAAATAATTTACTATAACCCTATATTCCATTTTATCTATAAATTCTATATCTACAAATAATAATAATAATAATAATAGTAATTGCACATTTGATAGAAAGTTGATGACATTTACATGAGAAATATTAGGTATGGCCAATATTAGTTCCATAGTAAACTAGGAAAAGGAAATTTATACAAAGGGGACATGGTGGCTCTCAAAGCAAATGGGGAAACTCATTATCTCAACATTCAAGTTTTGGAGAATAAATCTTCAAAAATTTAATTACATCATTGGCAAGGACTTCAGGTTCATACAATTTTCAAACTTGTATCGGCCGACCATATTAGACTTGAACTTCAGTCAGCCAATTTTAACCAACTAGCCACATCAGGCTTGAGCTTCAGCCAACCAGCCACATCAAACTTGAGCTTCCGCCACTATCGCTATAGCATCAATTTTATACAACATTACTTTTAGATATAGGAATGATCAAAACAAACTTGAAAAACATTCCACTTGTTTGGGTTTCATGCCCTAAAACTCATAGATAATAAATGTAATTAATTGATCATCATCAATAAAGAGTTATCGATGTTATTTCAATAAATATCATTGATTGTGCTGTATTTTATTTTGTCTTAATAACCCTAAATCCAATAAACTAACTTCCTAGTCTGTCTTATGAGTGTTGAACTGTATGTGGAGACTGAAGGAATCGTGAGTTTCACATGGAAGTGAGATCATTCCTAATTCTCATTTTCACATAATAAAATTTACAGAACAATAAAATTATGTATATACGTAGAATAATTTACAACATGTTTTAGAATAAGAGGAAATGAAGAAGGTTTAGAAAGTAAACTTACCCTTGAAAAATAACTTCTTCACGAATCTCCTCCTCGATCGGTCAAGAACAATTCGAAAAACTCCTAAGAACGTGGCAATCCAAGATGGCCACCACCACAAATCTTCTTTTGTATTCTCCTTAGGGTAGGGTGAGAGTATCAGGAGTTGTGGGCTCTAAATCTTTTTGGGAGAGGGAGATGAAATTTAGAGAAGAGGAAAATCTTACAGGGAGAGTGCGTACTGGGAAAAATTCACAGAGAGCTTATCTGTAATCTTCTCTGATGAAGAATATGAAAAACCGTGGGAATTGAACAACCACTCCCTACACGTCTTCCGCCAAAGAGAAAAGAGAGGGAGAGAGTTACAACTTCCTCTTAAAATTAATTTATTTTTAATTTATATATATATATATATATATAACCACCTTATCATATAATATATATATTAAACTATATGTTATATCAAATATAATACATAACCTATAGTTTTTATATTGTATCAAATACAATATAACCTATAGTTTTTATTTCTCTCAATAATTAATGGTATTTATATTGTATTAAATATAATTTATGAATCCCATCCATATAACTAATATTTGAATCATATTTAAATACTTAATTCCTCTCAAAATAAACTTTAAATTATAATATATTAAATATATTATATTAATTATATCACATACAATTAATTTTAATTTTAATTTAATTGTATCACATATAACCAATTCCATTAACTAATTTGAACAATTCAAATTAATCAAAAATTAATTCTCAATAATCCCAGTTAAGCTACAAAGGGGACCTTATGGACTTGTAAATTGAAGCTCCAATGGTACTTAAATAATTAATTAAACTCCTTTAATTAAATTACTCAATATCCATTAACTGTCGATCACTCAACTAAAGACTGACAACTACACTATTCACACTACATATATATTTATGTGTCCAGTAGATATAACCAGTCAACAGTGCAATGACCCTTCACAAATTACTTGTAAGTACAACTGGGCCAAAATCGTTTGGACCCTATAGTTACATCTAACTCCTTAAGTATCACTGATTCTTCTAATGAACAATAAGTCATAATCCAACTATGACTAAATCTCGCCACATTGATCAAATCTCGGAATCAGCCTTTAAGGAAACAATTTATCTACTTACGTTGACATTAAGGAATGAGTGAATTGCTTTCTTGTAGTTGTGTTCCTAGCTCCCCAATCAGATGAATCCCCAAAATGGTAAGCTTATTGAGTCGGTGATCTGGCCACTCTCACCCATACAAATCAAAGAACCGCCTTCATAGGCAAGATGAGTCACAACTCACTCAGGATTCAGGTCATGTCACCTATGGATATCATAGTGAAATGTAAGTCTCTACTATTAAAGGCGTTATATAAAGAGACTATTCATTTTGTGGTCCGGTCTTATACAAACACTTTTGTAAAAATACCCCCACTCATATATCTCTACATGAATGATCAAGATCAGATCATTTGTAGCACTTTACAAAAATTTAACATCTACAAAGCGGGCCATATTCGTAGTGTCACCAAGATAAGATATCCAACCTTATCCATCTACTACAGACCATTTAGATCATCACTTAAACATAATCCACCTATATGTCTCTACATACATGTTCAAGTTATAGAAGATAACCTTGAATGTTAGTTTATTGGTTTTGTGGGTTAATGCTACTAAATGTCGAATAAAATATTGCATATTTTATTAAATAAAAAATCGTTTGAACATTACAACTACAAACTATAGAACCCACTGAGATTTAAGGCATCAACCCCAACAATCTCCTAATTGTTGTAAAGTTAGTGGGTGTACATCATAAAAGTTATGCTAATTTAAAAGTGCAAAAAATAATAAACTAGGGCATAAAACGTATCCAGTACAAAATCTCCCACTTGTCCTAGACTAAATGTGGCTTGTCCTGTAGACCCATACTCTACAGATGACCCTCAAACACCTCAGCCGTGAAGGCCTTTGTAAATGGATTAGCAACATTGTGCTCCAAAACTATCTGCGTGACAGTTACGTCTCTTCGATGCACAATCTCCCAAATAAGATGATACTTCCGCTCTATGTGCTTCCCCCATTTATGACTTCTAGGCTCTTAGGAATTAGCTACAACACCACTATTATTACAATAAAGTGTGATAACTTTGACATGTTTGGAACAACTTCCAGATTAGCAGAAATTTTCTAAGCCACACAGCTTCCTTAGCAGTTTCACAAGTCTCTACGTACTCAGCCTTCATAATGGAGCCAACAATGTACCCCTGCTTGGTGCTTCTCCAAACTACTGCGTCTCTATTAAGAGTGAACACTGATTCTAATGTAGATTTCCTAGAATCCTTATCAGTTTGGAAATCAGAGTCTGTGTATCCTGTAAGAATCAAATCCTTATAACCATACACGAGTATGTAGTCTCTCGTTCTTCGAAGATACTTGAAGATATTCTTAACAACGGTCCAGTGATCAAATCCTGGATTATACTAATATCTATTGACTATCCCCATTGCATAGCAGATGTCAAGTCTAGTGCATAACATCACATACATCAGGCTACCAATAGCAGATGCATAGGAGATCCATCTCATTTCCTCAACTTCTTGAGGTGTCTTAGAACATTGTTCCTTAGACAAAATAACTCCATCCTTGAAAGTGAGTAAACCCCTATTGGAGTTCCATGACTGAAAGGGACCCACGAGATTTAGGGCATCAACTCCAGCAGACATACATGGATCAATGTTCAAGATACAACCTAAAGGGTATATAGTATAGAGATAAGGTTGGGACCTTACCCTGGTGACACTATGGATATGACTCACTTTGTATTTGATACAAATGCAATGATCCAACACATTCGTGTAGGTGACATGCAAGTGAAAGTATCCTATGAAATGAGTTTGCATAAGACCAGATCATGACATAGTAACCACTAGATGTAATACCGTTGACTAGTTAGGTTTCTATTTCAATAAGATAACCTAGGCAACTTAATCTTAATCCTGAGTGTATTATGTGATGGTGTTAACATTCAACAAGCGGAAGTAATTAGGATGCTAAGCACTCTAACTAAATTAATTTTAGTGAATGAGCATGCAAGGTCATTAAAGAATAATACAGTTTCAAAAATCATACCTTTGAAAAATCTCTTCCAAAGCTCATATCGTCACTTTAATGCTTGTAGATCACCACAAGATCTTCCTTACTATTCTTCTGGCCCTTAGATTGGATGATGGGATCCAAAATGAGAGTAGATTTTGAGGGAATTTTAAGGTTTTGTGAGTTTGGTGTAAAAAAGTTTGAGAGAACACACTTCCCTCAACAAATCCTAAATTGCATAAATCCAATTTTCAGCAATCAAAATTTTCTTTTGTTAAACAATAACATGCAAATTAGATTACATTACAAATTGACATCACACAAAGCACTTAAGATGAGAGATTAGGTGTTTGTGTTAGTGGGTTTTTTAAGAAAAGCCCACCAACTCAAAATTCATAATTGAAATTCCATAATTTCAATTTAAAAAGAAATTGAAAAATAATTAATCTAACTATTTTACATAAATTAATTTCTATGATAATAAAATAAAATAAACAATTAATTTTATATAAATTTAATGTTTAATTAATTAATTAAATAATTTAATTAATCTAATTAATTTATATAAAATATTAAATTAATCAAACACCAATTGTGAACATGAATCCCTATACATGTTTTTAATATTTAAATCAAATATTAACGACTCTCTACTTTCGTTTAATTCAATAATTAAACTTTTAGTTATATCACGTATACTTAATAATTCTTTTAAATTGAATTTGAACATTTCAAATTTTCTCTTCACACTATTATAAGGTTTAGTCCGTTAACTACCTGGTCACTCTACTAAAGCCAGTAGTTGTACTCTCCATACTGTAGATATATTTCTATCCATTTGATTTAACCATGATCAATAAGTCAATCCTTCACAGATTGTTCATATCACAACTGGGTCAAATTTACAGTTTTATCCCCGTAATACATCTTGCTTCTTAAGTCTCCTACTGATCCACTAATGAACAATTGGTTTATAATCCTACCAATAAACCGAGTCTCTCTCAGTCATAGAGAGGGTGGAGCCCTTTGTTCAAGACTAGAAGTCAGTATTTAAGGGAACAACCTATTTGCTAACCTTGAAAACATGTAAGAGTGAATTCCATCTTGCAAGACTATGTCTCCAGTTATCTACCCGGTCTTACCTCTAAAATGGGAGGCTCATTGAGTGACGATGTTGAGCAACTCTCATCCATGCATATTAAAGGATAATCTCGAATAAACAAGAGTTCATAGTTAGTTTAGGAATGAGAACAAGTTACCTTAGGTCATTAGATTGAAATAGTCAATTTTAACAGTAAATAATGTTCTAAAAAAAAAATGACTATCTCGTGGTCTAGTCTTATGCAAACATGTTTTGCGTAGGATGCTCCTACTCACATGTCTTTACATGAACACTTTTGGGATCACTTCGTTTGTATCAAATACAGAGCGAGTCGCATCTATAGTGTCCCCAGGATAAGATACCCAACCCTATCCTTATACCTATATACTGTTTTGGCTATATACTCAAACTTGATCCTCTTTTATGTCTCTACATAAAGTTTAAGTATTCATGCTATAGCCAGGGGTCTATTAATTTATTGGATTTAGGCTTTACAAGTGCAATTTGCATGTTCAATAACAACTTTATTGAATAAACCTCAATAATTGTGGGGTTGATATCCTAAATCTCTTAGAATCCTATAATTTGTAAACATTGTATAAACAAACTCTTTATGTGATTAATTAAATATTTAATAGTTGATGTCCTAAATCTCGTAGGATTCTATCTCTTGTTTGTTAGAACAAAATTATAGAGTTTATTTCGAAAATGATGAAGTGTTCATCAATATAGGAAGTAAACAGATTTGCTCTGCAAAATTAGAAAATAACTTGTATATATGAAAACCAACTAAGGTCAAAGCCGTATTAAACATAGAGATGTTTAAAACTGCTGGGACTCATAAAAAACGGAAGATTTCTTCAAATGCCAAAATCTCAACAGGATTGAGAGATTAGTTAAGAGCGGTCATCTAAATAAGTTGGAAACAGTTCATTACCACCATGTGAGTCCTGTCTCGAGGGTAACCCTTTTGTGAGCACATCTGCAATTTCTGACACAGTAATCAAAGTTTTATCTCAGTAACCCTTTTGTGAGAACATCTGCAATTTCCTGATTTGAGAGAACATAAGGAATGCATATACTTCCATTGTCAAGTCTTTCCTGAATGAAGTGCCGGTCGATCTTAACGTGTTTTGTTCTGTCATGCTGAACATGATTATTTACAATACTTATTGCTGCCTTATTGTCACAAAACGGTTTCATTGGGAGCTCATTGTCTTGATGAAAATCTGATAACACTTTCATTAGCCAGATTTCTTCATATATCCCTAAACTCATGGCCCGATACTCAGCTTCTGCACTACTTCTGGCCACAACTCCTTGTTTCTTGCTCCTTCAGGTCACAAGATTACCCCAAATCAAAAGTGCAGTACCATGATGTTGATTTTCTATCAACAATACTTCTTGAACATTAACCCCTTACCTGGTGTACCTTTCAGATATCGTAGGATACGTTCAACTGCTATCATGAAACAATAAGCTTGCATAAACTGACTGTCGACACTCACTGCATATGAAATATTAGGTCTCGTATGAGATAAGTATATCAATTTCCCAACTAACCGTTGATATATTTCTTTATTGATCGGAACACTGTTACTAGTATTGTTGAGCTTTGAATTATATTTAAGTGGGGTGTCAGCAGGTTTGCACCCAGTCATTCTTGTTTCTGTTAGAAGATCAATCGTGTATTTTCGTTGGGGCGCTAAGATTCCGTCCCTAGACCGGGCCACTTTCATTCCGAAAAATTATCTTAACTTCCCAAGGTCTTTAATTTCAAACTCTTTGGCCATCTTTGCTTTGAGTTTCACAATTTCATCATCACCATCACTGGAGAGCACAATATCGTCAACATACACAATGATAACTGCTACCTTCCCTGAAGTTGACTTCTTTGTAAGAAGTGTATGATCTGAGTGCCCTTGAGTATACCCTTATCCTTTGACAAAAGTGAAAAATCTGTCAAACCAGGCTCTCGAAGACTGTTTCAACCCATATAGCGACTTTCTCAACCAGCAGACTCACTGTTTGAATTGAACTTCAAATCTGGGAGGAGGATTCATGTAGACTTTCTCCTCGAATGTTAGCATGTTGATTGATAATATGACCTGAATCAAAGTATTTTCTGGCACGAGTTCTGATTTGTTTACATATACACCTAGGCACTTGATTGTTACTATGAGGTGGTATGTGTTTCCATACGTTGGTATCTGATCTGCTGATGTTGAGGCATACTTGTATGTTGTGAAACTATGATGTTTAGGTATACATGAATGTTGTAGAATATGTTGTTGAGGATTATGTGTATGTGGTAGAGCCATGATATTGAGGATTACATGTATGTCATAGATTCATACGGTGTTGATTTTTGAATGTTGAGACTGTGTGAATGTTGTCACTGATTAGTTTGATGCTCACCAGTTTGTGTTTCCTTCGGGATTCACCAGCTTGTGTTTCCTTCGGGATTCACCAGTTTGTGTTTCCTTCGGGATTCACCAGTTTGTGTTTCCTTCGGGATTCACCAGTTTGTGTTTCCTTCGGGATTCACCAGTTTGTGTTTCCTTCGGGATTCACCAGTTTGTGTTTCCTTCGGGATTCACCAGTTTTGTGTTTCCTTCGGGATTCACCAGTTTGTGTTTCCTTCGGGATTAACCAGTTTGTGTTTCCTTCTGGATTCACCAGAGGTAGTGGGCATACTTAACTACAGTAGGATAGGACTGAGTCTCTTACCTGTTTCATGTGTGTATATGTGCCATAGGTGGGTATCTAGAGGACATAGATGCCGAGCCTGACCCCAGTGGTGGGGTTACTTACTGAGTATTTCATATTCATTATTTCTTATGTTGATGTTTCAGGTAAAGGTAAAGATGTATCGGCGATGGCGCAGCGGAATTCGTGATCGTGTCATTGGGACTAGTTTTTTTTTTTTTTCTCTTCCGCATCATGAAATTTAGAGTCTTTATTTTTCCCTTAATATTTAGTGTTACTATTTGAAATTTATTACTAAGGATTATTTCTTTTATATACTTTTATTAGTCTTTACGAATTTTGGGTACCCTATTATTGTTTTAACAATTGCATTTAATAAATGTCTTTTGAACTTCTCTTGTTTAATTAGCATTTATTTCAACATAACTGAGCGTCGTTTTAAATTCTATGCATGCATTTATTTTAGTAACGACCTAACCTTAGTCCTAGGAGGTCGAGTCGTTATAGTTGGTATCAGAGCCCATGTTTTGGGTTCTGTAGATTGACTAACTATGTAAGTCTAGATTGTCCTTGTGGCCCATGAACGGATTCCTCGTCATCGCCAGGTACGTCTTATCAATTACAAGTATTATGATAGTTGTGCATTAAAATATTTGTTTAGCTTAAATGCACCAGTTATGTTCTAATGCTAGGTCAGTGACTCGTTAGAAGTTATTATAAGAAGATTATCAGATACGACACTACAAAAGGAGAAAAATAAAATAGATTAAATTATAAGGTCACTTGGTACTAGTTAATCTCATGGAAATTATGTTAGAAACGAACAAGTATATATACCTCAGTTCAGCAATGCTAAATATCGATGAAACTATGTAGAGTTATGAAAATTTATGAATGAAGGTATTTAAATGTTTAAGCCAAAGAATAAAATTGTCGAGACAAGAATTGATCAAGGACTAGTGTTATGTTTTGTGTTGGATGTGCAATCAGTAGTAGTATAAATTTCTTCACAGGCCACATACTCAAGTACAAGGTTAAAAGTTGTTTTATGGATAAGAAGGAGAAAAAGAAGGGACTATGGATTTATTAAAGGTTCTGAGATATTAAAACCAAACATTTTGAGAAAAATTTTAGAAAGGATTCATAAGTCATAATCATTTGGGTAATACTACAACTTGATGAACTAGGTAAAGTATGTGTAATGATATAAAGAATTATTTTGGAATATCTAGCTAGGTAGATGTCATTAAAGGAAACTAAAATAGTTGGACATGACCTTAGACTTAAAGGGGTTAAAGCAAGGTGTTATTTGTTTAGGTTGAAGGATTATTTTAGTATACCTAGACTAAACCCAGAGCCTTATTGTGTTAAGGAGACCCAAGTTAGACAGATTTGAAGAAACAAAAGTCTTTTGGAGTTTAAACGTATGCAAATTGGCAAAGAGGAATTCTATAAGAATGAAATTCTTAGTGAGAGAGATAAGATTTATAGAGGAGTTAAGTAAAATATATTTTAGTAAGAGATTATGTTCCAAATGGAAAGTGAAAAAAAAAAAAAAGGATGTGTCTTGAATTTAGTGGTTTTATCAGAAATAAGTGTGAATGAGAGAAAAGTATCGAGAAAGTTTACTCTTTTGGAAGGAGAAAGAAATTTAATGTGTTCGAAACTCCTAGTTAAGTATGGTTTGAAGGCTTGATAAGAGGGGTTACAAGGTATTTGTTTTGGTGTAAAAGAAGAATACCTCATTATCATGTGGAACTTTAGGACAATATGTGTTAGATGGAAAGCTAGCTTATGTAGGTGATTGGTATGGAACTTTGTTTTACACAAGAATCTGTTACCGAAACCGAAGGTTGGAGAGGATAAGTTAAAATGGAGTTACTAGTAATAGTAGATGTTCGGAGAACTATTGATATGGTATTTGAGGTTCATTAGTTAAGACGTAAAAACATTGAGGGCATTAGTAAGATTTAAGGGATTTGGACTTTGTGTGCAAGTGTTGGAAACATGAACTAGGCAAGCCAATAACAATTTGATTGAAAAAGGAACTTAATCCAGCTCGAGGTAGACAAAAGTGGTATATGCACAAAAGTAAGTAAGTTGGATCTTCCAATATCACCATTGGCATAAGGGATAGACTTGTAATAAAGTTGAGTTGATAACAAGAAGTTGTTATAGGTGGGGTTGGAGCGGTACAGGATAGTATATTTTCTCTTGCATGGGCAATGAGTTAACTAGCTCTAAGGAGTACGAGTAAGTCAAGTTATGACTTATGAATCAAGAAGGTTTTATCGTAAAAAACTAACTTCAGGGATCAATTACGGTTATTACGAGGTTATGGAAATGTGTTATCAATTGATTGATGCTTTAGCATCCAGAGACTTTAAAACCTCATTTTCAGAGGGAATTTTAGACTCATCCGCAATAGGGTCTAAGTAATGATATGTGATTGTTTTAAGGCTAAAGAATAATATGAGGATTGACTTAAGTAGTTTTATAGCCCATGACAGTATAGAGCCTCGTGATGAGTTTCTCATGAATGGGAGACTTAATTAGGTAGAGTTATTCTCAGGCATGTAGACCCTAAGAAAGGCATCATAGTCGGTGCTTCTAGAGTAGAAACAGTTTTCAGTTGCCCAGATTTGTTGTGGTACGTATCTTCATATGATGCATTATATAGTATGACCAGTTTCTTCACTGTACATATGAAGTTTTCCTAGTGACAAAATGGTAAGTTCAAATGTATGTTTTTAGTGTATAAGACTTTCTTAACTTCATGACCGTTTTCACAGTTCTCAGCTCGTACGTGTAGAAGTGTTGCTGATTTCCAATATATTAAGTTTCATAGTTATTTATGGAAGGGGTTATTATACCTCTTTTGGTACTAGTTTTAGCTATGTCAAATGATGACCCTTGTTTTGCATCTAGTTTTTTTGAAGAGTTTACAATTAGCATTGGGTACTCGATTGGATTTTAGTACAATTTTCACCCATAGGCTGATGATCAAATAGGACGTCTGAACTAGATATTGGAAGATATGTTGTGCGCTTGTGCATTAGAGTTTTTAGGGAGTTGGGATTCTCACTTGCATTTAATGAAGTTTGCATATAATAATAGCTATCAGATTGCCACTAGCACATTACCATTTGGGGCTCTATATGGAAAGAGTGCAAGTCTCCAGTATGCCGGGGTGAGGTTGGTGAGAGGAAGTTGCTAGGTCTTGAGCTAGTGTAGACCATGAATGAGGCAATACAGAAGATCAGAGCTCGTATGCAACCATCTTAGAGCAGATAGAAAAGCTATGCCAATGTGAGACGTAAGAACCTGGAATTTGAGATTGGTTATAAAGTGTTCTTAAGGGTGGCACCTATAAAAGGTATTATAAGGTTTGGCAGGAAAGGAAAGTTGAGTTCGAGGTTTATTGGGCCTTTCGAGGTCTTAGAGCGAATTGGCCCTGTAGCTTACTGATTGGCATTACCTCCAGCACTGTCTTCAGTTCATAATGTCTTCCACATTTCTATTTTGAGGAAGGTATGTGACAGATCCGTCCCATGAGTTGACTTTGAGTCATTGCAGTTGAATGACAACTTGAGCTAACGAGGAGAAGCTTGTAGAATTTCTCCGCTAGAGAAGTAAAGACGTTACGCCGCAGGGAGAGTGCGCTTGTGAAAGTCCTGTGGAAGAATCATCAGTTCAAGGAGGCCACTTAGGAGTGAGAGAATGAGATGAGGGCTCAGTACCCGGAGCTTTTTCAGGAATGAACTTTCGAGGACGAAAGTTCTTTAAGGAGGGAAGAATGTAACATCCTGTGTAGTTATAAATTTAAATTCAACATTTTTGTTTAATTGAAGAACTTTTGTCAATTCTGAAATTTAGTGTGTTTAAAGGAAAATTTTGGATTTTATGTCGCATTAATTTAATTTTAAGTCGATGTCAAAATTGAGATTTTATGGGGAGAATTGAGTTAATTTTGAAATTTGGATTTTAAAGAGGAAGAGGAAAGAATTTTAAATATATATATAGTTATAGTTATTTGAGAATTCAATAAAGAAATATTTAAAAAGGTTTGGAAATTTGGATTTAGTTTAAGGAAAGATGGAATTATTTTGGAATTGAATTTATTTTTTTGAAGTTTGAGAAATCGAAATTTTTGGGAAGAGATAATATGTATATATAAATAAAGAAAGAATATGTATATATATATATATATTTAACTTCTCCATCGAGAAGCGTGCTAAAAAGGAAAAAAGAAGAAGAAGAATTTTCATCTTCTTCTTCGTGAAGGAGTAATGGCCGCCTGAACTCTCTTCCTCCAGCCGAGACTAAGCCGCACGCCACACTGTCAGCCCTCGCCAACTACATCCGAGTCGCCTTCCACTTTTGACCGTTCACGCCGTCGCTCGAGTGCCCTAACCACCTGCGTCTGAGGTGTCGTCACATCTACACCGCTTTTCAGACAGCAACATTTGCACCGCGCCTGTCCGGCCGTCCTTCTCGATCGAGCCTACACTGCCATCACTAAGCCCAACGCGTGCCACTCGTTCCAGCCGCCAATTTGGGTTCAGCCACGATGACTGCTTCGCAGACCTGTTCGTTTCGCGCAGGGGGTTCTGTCGCGACGATCGCTTCTCAGATCTGGCCAGCGCCCACCAGATTTTCGCCTATTGATCACTTTCATTTGGGTTTTCGCCAGATTTTGAGTTTGGTGTAAGTTTTTTTAGGTTTCTTGAACGTTCTTGATTACCCATTTAAAATTTTGGCCCAATATTTACCCATAAACTTTGGGTGTTCAGATTCAAGTTTCAGGGAGAATCTTGAGCTTTTTTATGTTTTTGTTGTGGGTTATTTAGGTTGATCTCGTGGGTTTTCGGTTTCGTCGAGCAAGGAAGAGCCTAAGCTTACTAGTTTCTAAAGTTGTGATTAGAGGTAAGTAATCTTACCACTGGAACTGCCCACGGGCCAGGGTTTAGTTGTATGCTAGCATGATGAGTGTATGTTATGGTAAATGTTAGCATGTTGATTGATAATATGACCTGAATCAAAGTATGTTCTGGCACGAGTTCTGATTTTTTTACATATACACCTAGGGACTTGATTGTTACTATGAGGTGGTATGTGTTTCCATACGTTGGTATCTGATCTGCTGATGTCGAGGCATACTTGTATGTTGTGGAACTATGATGTTAAGGTATACATGAATGTTGTAGAATATGTTATTGAGGATTATGTGTACGTGGCAAAGCCATGGTATCGAGGATTACATGTATGTCATAGATTCGTACGGTGTTGATTTTTGAATGTTGAGACAGTGTGAATGTCGTCACTGATTAGTTAGATGCTCACCAGTTTGTGTTTCCTTTGGGATTCATCAGTTTTGTGTTTCCTTCGGGATTCAGCATTTTTGTGTTTCCTTCGGGATTCACTAGTTTTGTGTTTCCTTCGGGATTCACCAGTTTGTGTCTCCTTCAGGATTCACCAGTTTGTGTCTCCTTCGGGATTCACCAGTTTGTGTTTCCTATGGGATTCACCAGAGGTAGTGGGCATACTTAACTACAGCAGGATAGAACTCAGTCTCTTACCTGTTTCATGTGTGTATATGTGCCATAGGTGGGTATCTAGAGGACATAAATGCCTAGCCTGACCCCAGTGGTGGGGTTACTTACTAAGTATTTCATACTCATTCTTTCTTATGTTGATGTTTCAGGTAAAGGTAAAAATGTACCGGCGATGGTGCAGCGGAATTCGTGATCGTGTCACTGGGATTAGTTTTTTTCGCTTCCGCATCATAAAATTTAGAGTCTTTATTTTTCCCTTAATATTTACTATTACTGTTTGAAATTTATTACTAAGGAGTATTTCTTTTATATACTTTTATTAGTCTTTACGAATTTTGGGTACCCTATTATTGTTTTAACAATTGCATTTAATAAATGTCTTTTGAACTTCTTTTATTTAATTAGCATTTATTTCAACATAACTGAGCGTCATTTTAAATTCTATGCATGCATTTATTTTAGTAACGGCCTAAACTAAGTCCTAGGGGGTCGGGTTGTTACAAAACGAGTCGAAGGATAGGACTCTTTTAAACAGTCTAAGGGGTTTTGAAAATTAAGGACCCGGGAAGGCATTTGGTTGATCAAGTGAGCAGCAGTAAGGATAGCATAACCCCATAGGTAAGACGGGAGTGATGTGGATAGCATTAAGGACCTAGCAACTTCCACTAAATGATGATTTTTCCTCTCGAACACCCCATTTGGTTGGGGAGTGTAGGCACACGAACTCTAGTGGATAATCCCTTTGGATGCAAGAAACTCCCGGAAGGAAGCGTTAAAGAATTCTCGCCTATTGTCACTTCACAAAATACTAATCTTGGCATTAAACTGGGTTTCCATAGTGGCATAAAATTGCTGGAATATAGATAACATCTCGGACTTATCAGTGAGAAGAAAGACCCAAGTATGCCGAGTGTGGTCGTCTATAAAAGTGACAAACCAGCGTTTCCCTATGGAGGTTGTGGTTGGTGAGGGACCCCAAACATCACTGTGGACTAAGATGAAGGGTTTGGATGGTTTATAGGGCTGGGAGTGGAAGGAGACACGACTCTGTTTGGCACGAATACACACTTCACACTTTAAAGAAAACATATTAATATTGAAAAATAAATGTGGAAATAAGTATTTCATGTACTGAAAGTTCAGATGCCCTAAGTGGTAATGCCATAACAGAAAATCATTATCAGAGGTAGAAAAATTTAAGGAGACAAGGCTAGTTCTATAATCATTCCTAGAGGAAGCATCATCAGTTAGGAACTAGAGTCCCCCATCGTGCTGGGCAGTACCAATCGTCGTCCTCGAGCTTAGATCCCGAAATAAAAAAAAGTCAGGTGAAAAGACAATTCAGATCTCTTGTAATCTTACTGATGGATAACAATTGATATGAAATTTTAGGAACATGCAAAACGTCCCGCAAAACCAAACCCTCAAATGGAGATAAATCCTCTTTTCCTGTAACAGGTGCGAATGACCCATCTGATACCATGTTAACGTCCTGTTTGGGCTTTATGGGCTCTGATACCATGTTAGAGAGTATGGGGCTCCATCTCAAAACCAATTGGCTTTCAATGTGGGATTCTCAACATGCCTTCTCAAGATGGTTCCTCTTTTGGTTCACCAATCTTGATTGGATCACAATTTCTTCTTATTAGACCGACATCACCCGTCTGGGCTTTATAGGCTCTGATACCATGTTAGATAGTATGGGGTTCCATCTCAAAACCAATTGGCTATGAGAGGGGTAACCCATCTATCTTATAAAGAGTGCGAGTCTCCTTTTTCCAATGTGGGATTCTCAACAGTATATGTAATTCGTTGCAACAATGAAAGTGGAATATCAGAACCTGGCTTTAATACCAATTGAAGGAACTCTTAACGAAGAGCATCCATGAGCACGTTCAGATCTTTTCGATTTCATTGTGACCGAAATACAATATATACATTCTCATAGATAGTTATGCAAATTAACACTAATTAACCGCATGCTTCGAACAATAAAATACAAGGGAAAGAGTCTCATACCAGTTGAAGACTCTCTTCAAACGTTGAACTCAAAAGTAGTGGAAGAACCTTTACTCGCACTATATCGCCCAATAAACCAGTCGGCTACAGCAGCACAATCGTTTCCACGAACGGCAACAACACGAACAGTCATGAACAAGAAAGCAGTAGGAACGACACCACCAATTAGAGCCCTTGGTATTCTCGGAGTGAAAATTCAAAGTGTGATCTTTTGTGAATTTAGTAGAGGTCGGAGAAAAGATAAATCGTGTAAACGATAAGCAAGTGGGAGAGAAAGAGCTATTGTATAGTTGTGTGCTTATCGTTTAGAAGAAGCTACACGATCGTGTAAGTTTTACTAAGCGATCGTTTAATAAAAGGTAGACGATTGTTTAGAAAATGCGGTACACCATGCGATCGTTTAGGGATGGGCGTGCAATCGTTAAGGCGCTAGTGTGCAATCGTTTAGACGATGAGCTACTATCATATAGGCTCTCAAGCTAGGTGATCGTTACGCTTTCACACCAATTGCGAATTTTCAAACTTTTTGCAAAATGAAAGCAAATTTTCATTTTAGTCTTCGGTTACAATAACCGACTTTGGATTCTCCCACTAACGCACGTCCAAGGAGAGGTTTTTGGCCAATTATCGTATAATTAACCAATTTAATAATTAATGAATATAATCATATTATATTCCCACCTTATAGTTTGAGATCACATATGTACTATTGTAATTTCTCCTCCACTTGATATAAATCATATTTATATCTTATTTTCTCCAAAAAAAAAATAAAAATGTAACTCATACATTTAGCCAATTATATCACATATAATTAACCAGTCCAATTATATCATATATAATCGAACTCCCTCTTGTCAATTTGAACATTTCAAATTGACCAAAACACTGATTCTCAACTTTATCCAAGCTACCCAGGGGACCTAATGGACCCGTGTTTCGAAGCTCCAATGGTACGTGAATAGCTGACTGTACTCTTTAGCCACGAGATCCACCATCCGTTAACTGTAGGTATTCCACTAAAGACCAACAGCTGAACTCTTCTGACCACAGATATATTTATGTATGCATCGAATATAACCAATCATGAGTACGATGACCCTTAAAAAATGCTCGTAAGTACAGCTAGGCCAATTTACCGTTTTTCCCTTGTAGTTACATCTCACTCCTTAAGTACCACTGATTCCTCTAATGAACAATACAACATAGTCCAACTATGTGTGAATACCTCTCGAGCCAAGAGAAGGTTGTGTGCTCCACATAGTTCAAGCCCTGGAATCAGCCCTTAAGGGAGCTATCTATCTACTTGCCCCTGTTTTGGGGAAGGAGTGAATTCCATCTTATGTAGTCGAGTTCCTAGCTCCCAAATCAGACGAATCCCAAAATGGTAGGTTTGAATCGGCGACTTGGCCACTCGCACCCATACAAATCAAAGGACCGCCATCAATGGCAGGAGTTCTCAACTCACTCAGGATTAAGGTCATGTTACCTATGGTCATCCTAGTGAAGTGAAGACTCTGTCATGAACGGTGTTATATAACAAGACGTTAACACTTCGTGGTCAGGTCTTATACAAACTCTTTGTATAGGATGCCCCGCTCCGATGTCCCCTACACGAATGATTAGGATCAGACCATCTGTGACAAGTCACAACATTTGTGACAATTCCACAATGTGGGCGTCATCCCTAGCGTTATCAGGATAAGGTTTCCCTCCTATATCCATATACAATAAACCATTTTGGTTATCACTCAAGACATGATCCACTTGTATGTCACCAAACATACATGCTTAAGTTACATACAAATAACCAGGGATTTTATGTTTATTGGTTTGTGGTAAAGCAAATAAAATATACAACTTATCAAAATCAAAATGTGAAATAAATATCATATATTATACAACAAAAGAATTTGTACAAACTGTTTACAAACTACAGAACACGAGACTTTAGGGCATCAACCCCAACACACCCTCATAGGCAGGAGTTCACAACTCATTCAAGATTAAGGTCATGTTATCTATGTTCATCCTAGTGAAATGAAAGTCTCAATTATGGACAACATTATATAACGAGACTAAACATTTCATGGTCTGGTCTTATACAAACTCTTTTATATAAAGCATCCCCGCTCGCGTGTCTAATATACGAATGATCAGGATCAAATTATTTGTAGCACTTTACAACATTTGTAATACCTATAAAGCGAGCCACTCGTAGTGTCACCAGGATAAGGTATCCCTCCTTTATCCATATACTACAGACCATTTAGGTTATCACTTAAAGCACGATCCACTTGTATGTCTCCACCTACATACTTAAGTTACAACGATAACCATGGATCTTAGTTTATTGCTTTGTGGTTAATGCAACTAAAACTCTCATATTTCATAGACTGAAATGAAAAAAATATCTCATATTATAAATCATAAAATGTTTGATCATACATGTGTTTACAAACTATAAGACCCTACGAGATTTAGGGCATCAACCTCAATAGTGAAGACAATAGTTGTCAATCCTCCCATGACAACTATTGCTAACATATTTCTGTGAACATGTGTCCTTCATACCTACTAAACCTGATTAGCAGTTTATAATTTTCTAGAACTTAACACATAATCTTGGCAATAGCTCCAAGCACACAAGTTCTTACTAATCAGAATATCAACTTTAACATACTTAGCAGTTTAAGAAAAACCAAACTTATTTACAAATGCTCTACCCTGTTCCCATGACATGAACGTAAAATCTAGATTAACAAAACATGATGAGCCACCTAAGCTTCAAACTTTCTAAGGGTTTGAGAAGTGACTGACTGGCAGAACTACAAGGCCTCAGAATGTTGACCACTACCTGGGGAGGAAAACATTAAAAAAAGTAAGCTGGAAGCCCAGTGAGTAACTTCTTTCAAGAAAACATGTTTCGTAACTCATAGTATAAATAACTTAATAATAAAACATTCTCATTAACATACAAGGGTTCAAAAATAACAATTAGGAAATAAAGAAAACATAACATGAAAATCCTGGTTTAAACTCATCAATATATCCTGTAGAATTCCTCTACTCCTTTTCTTGAACATGTGGGAGAGCCCTTTTGCTTGATCTCATCAATGTCGATAACATAAGTCTTGCGTGCACGTAAAACTGAATAGAATCCTGCTTACCTTACCATACCTTCAGTAGCAAGGATCGTCATATAACTGGATACCTTACCATAACTTCGGTACCTAAGATTAGGAGTAGGTTTTCATATTTTCATACATGTTAACATCATTAAATAACATGCTTGTCAAACTTACATGAATTAGTAAATAACTCATTTAAATGCTAAGTCATGGCATGAAAACTCAAGTGGAACGTATGGAAATGTCATAAAAAAATTTGTCTTTTAAAACATCAATCATGCATTAAACTCGATTCCCATTACTAAAAGCATGCATTGAACATTAAAGTAAAAGTAACTATGCGTTGAACATTCATAAGTAAAACACTTAACAAATATTTTGAAAACTAGTCACTCTTAAGCTACTTATCTCAGGGGTCTATAAGCCTATTCTATTTGTGTTTTCCCTGAAATAAGGAAAGGTCCCCTTGGTCAGTATAACTAGCTCTCTTCTAAACTTAGCGCATAAACTTAACTTCATCGCATACTAGTAATTCGTCGCATCACAACTAGGTTTAACGTGTCATAACCCATCGTCATGGTATCAACTATCCTTAATCATCTTACCTTATAACTTGGCTGAAAATTTGGATATCTTTCCTTAGGGTGCTTAGATAAGCACTGAAACACCTTCTTAGCCTATGCGATGAACGTCTACTATGCGACGTACTCAAAGCGCCTTAGTTGTGAACTCTGTCTACTTATCAATGCAAATGATCAATTGGTCAGCTGCTTGCTTGTTCTTCGTATGCATCTACCCGTTTATTCATCCACAACATCATTTCAAATTTCAATTTTCCAAATTTCATAACTTTAATTCCAGCATTTAACTAGCTAAGCTTCCTTTAATGAATTTGCTCATAAATATCTTAACTTTTACTTACCCTAGAACTTGAGCTTTCTTCCTTTGAGTTTATTTGAAACCTCCAGCTTTCCTTCAAGCTTGTCGAGAACTCTTTACACTTTCTAAGTCTTCATATGGTAGCAACACTCTTTCCTTTAAGTGTAAGAAAACTTAGCAAACCATTTTCCTTCTTTGTCAGATTAGTTTATACTTAGGTTTGCATGAATATTCCAACCTAATTAAACGTCACATGGCATACTTATCTTCCAATCAATGTCTCTAAGACTGCCACTTGGCCTACTTACAAATTAATTAAGCTGAACTCCTCGGCTTAACTTCATGGCATGGTCTTGCGGCCACTTAAGCCTTTTCCTGTTAGTGCATATTTCTACTCATTGTCATATCCTCTGAGCGACACCTTCAACACATGATCTTCTACCGCCTCGTTGTCAGCTTAGCCTCAATATTGGCATACAAGGTTGGTCGCATACTTCCTTTGTTCCCCTTTGTTGTGCTTAGCCATAACGATCCCTTCTTGGACCTCTGGCCGCATAGTTCAACAGGATTGGCCGCATGGTGCCTCATAGCTCCAACGGATGGAGTTCTTTACTTTCTCTAAGTGTTAACTTCCTCCTACTTCACCCAAGAACTCAACATTCCATACTTAGCATAATTTCTTGCCCTTTTTCCCAGCTTGCCATTGTTTAACCTTCTCAACTTTCTATGCGTCGATTGCTTTATAACCTAAATGCATATACTCGTGATAGTTAAAATTTTTTCCTTCTCTTAACATTTCAAATGCATAATTCATTAGGCATACCTAGCTTACTTTTGCATCAATCTTAATGCACATCTTTAGCACATATTTAAGAGAACTTAAACTTAATTAACTAGTCAAACAAATTCAAAGGATTACAAATAAGAATCAAATTAGTTTTAGTGTAATTTGAATTGTTCAAATCAACCAAAAGGAATCAATTGTATAAGATACAATTAAACAATGTATATAGATACATTATATAATATAATGTATGTTGATACATTATATCATTTTATGAGAGAAATAAATATTTGAATGATTCAAATATTAATTATATGAATATGATTCATATGTTAAAATTTAATGTGAATATGATTCATAATAAATTTATATAGTTTTATAAGAGAAACAAGTATTTTAATATGATTCAAATATTAGTTATATGAATATGATTCATATAAAATCTATATGTTAAAATTTAATGTGAATATGATTCATATTAAATTTATATAGTTTTATGAGAGAAATAAATATTTGAATATGATTCAAATATTAATTATGTGAATGTGATTCATATAGAAACTATATGTTCAAATTAATATGAATATGATTCATATTAAATTTATATAGTTTAATGAGAGAGGTTGTTATTTGAATATGATTCAAATATTAAATTATATGAATGTGAATTATATAAAAACTATAGGTTATATTATATGTGATATAATATAAACTATAGATTATATGTTATATATGATATAACTTATAGTTTAATATTTATATATATATCAAGTTAGTTAACATATATATATATATATTCAGTTAGTTAATATATTATTATTATTATTATTATTTTATTAAATTTCAAATTTTGAATTTGAAATTTGAATTAAAAAGGGGAAGGAGTTAACCCTCAAATCTCTCATGTTTACGTAAAAAATTAGAGAGAGAAGAGGAACTGCTTCTTCTTCCTCCTCTCCTTTTTTCTGGGTTATATAGAAAATGTTCTCATAAAAATCTCTCATACTCATCCCTAAGTCGAGATTGAGTGCAAGCCCACACCTCTATACGATTCTTGTCCCTGAAAATAATGGAAAAAACCCATGGTGGTGTTCAGTTGTAGTGTTCGTAAAATTGGGAGAAGAGACACGAATTGGAAAGGAACGTGAAGAATTAATCTTCAAAGGTAAGTGATTTTTGGATCTCTTCTTCCTCTTCCTTTGTTTTTCTGTTAATTGCATGGTAAATTAGAATGCATAGTGGGTTTTCATTCTCATTGATTTGCATGATTCTGTAAAATTAAAATTATGCTCAATGATTGCTTCTGCTTCGGGGAATTCCAATCCCTTCATGTCGGGCACCTCAAATTTTGAAGTAACGTAAACTACCTTTACACCTTCTCTATAACTCGTACGGTGTTTTAGAAACACATTTGAGGGAACTTTGTTCAAAATGTAAACAATAGTCTCAACTGGATATCCCCAAAATGAATAAGGCAATTGAGCATAACTCATCATTTAACAAACCATGTCCAACAGAATTCTATTTCTCCTTTCTGCTACATCATTCTGTTGAGGTATATTGGGTGCTGTGAGTTGAGACTGAATTCCATATTTTATCAAATAGTCCTGGAATTTCAAGTCCATATACTTCCCACCTCGATCTGATCGAAGTGTTTTAATTTTTTTCACCTAATTGGTTCTTAATCTCTGCCATATACTCTTTGAACTTTTCAAGGGTTTCAGACTTATGATGCATTAGGTAAATATAGCCATATCTAGAATAAGCATCAATAAAACTAATGAAATATTCATACACTCTGCGTGCTTTGACATTCATCGGACCACAGTGGTCCGAATGCACGAGCTCTAATGGTTCTTTAGCTCTAATACCTTATCCTAAGAGATATTTTGGTCATCTTACCCCTAAGACAAGATTCACACGGAGGTAAAAAGTTGTCTTCAAACTGATTTAGGAGTCCACTCTTAACCAATCTCCCAATCCTATTGAGATTATGTGGTCAAGTCTTAAGTACTAAAGATAGGCATTAAGAGAAACTTTTCGCCTCTTATTTTTCGTTTTAGTTGTTTTAAACATCTCTATATTCAAAACAACTTTTTCCTCAGTTGGTTTTAACACATATAAGTTGTTTTCTAGTTTTACAGAAAATATTTTAATTCCTTTTGAAATAATGAACACTTCATTATCTTCAAAAGAAACTTTATACTTTTGTTCTAGCAAATATGAGATAGATATTAAATTCCTCCTCATAGCAGGAATATAAAATACATTTTCAAGCAAAATGAATCTATCTTCAACAAACAACTCTATATCTCTCACTACTTTAGTTGAGACAACCTCCTGTTGGGGTTGATGCCCTAAAGTCTCGTGTCCCATAGTCTGTAAACAGTTTGTACAAATGCTTGTGTTGTATAATATATGATATTTACTTCACATCTTTTTTGTTTGCTCAGTTGCATGTTTTATTTGCTTTATTACAAACCAATAAACTTAAAATCCCTGGTTATCTGTATGTAACTCAAGCATATATGTGGTGTCATAGAAGTGGATCATGTCTTGAGTCATAACCAAAATGGTCAGTAGCATATGCATAGAGGAGGGAAACCTTATCCTAGTAACGCTATGGATGCAGCCTACTTTGTGGAATGTTCACAAGTGTTGTGACTTGTCATAGATGGTTTGATCCTGATCATTCGTGTTCGGGACATGCAAGTGGGGGCGTTCTATACAAAGAGTTTATATAAGACCTGACCACAAAGTGTTAACGTCTCGTTATATAACACCGTTCATGACAGAGACTTCACTTCACTGGGATGACCATAGGTAACTTGACCTCAATCCTGAGTGAGTTGGGAACTCCTGCCATTGATGGCGGTCCTTTGATTTGTATGGGTGCGAGTGACCATGTCGCCGATTTAAACCTACAATTTTGGGGATTCGTCTGATTTGGGAGTTGGGAACTCAGTTACACAAGATGAAATTCACTCCTTCCTCAAGTCAGGGGTAAGTAGATAGATAGCTCCCTTAAGGGTTGATTCCAGGGTTTGAACGATGTGGTGCCATACACACCTTCTCTTGGCCCGAGAGGTATTCACACATAGTTGGACTATGTTGTATTGTTCATTAGAGGAATCAGTGGTACTTAAGAAGTGAGATGTAACTATAGGGGCAAAACGGTAATTTGGCCCAATTGTACTTACGAGCATCTGTGAAGGGTCATTGTACTCATGATTGGTTATATCCGATGGAGATAGAAATATATCTGTGGTAAGAAGAGTTCAATTGTTGGTCTTTAGTGGAATGTCTGATAGCTAACGGATAGTAGATCTCGTGGCTAAAGAGTTTAGTTAGCTATTCACAGACAGTTGGAGCTTCGAGCCACAAGTCCATTAGGTCCCCTGGGTAGCTTAGATAGAGTTAAGAACTAGTATTTGGGTTAATTTGAAATGTTCAAATTGACAAGAGGAAGTTTGATTGTATATGATATAATTGGACTGGTTAATTATATATGATATAATTGGCCAAATGTATGAGATACATTATTTTGGAGGAAATTAGATATAAATATGATTTATATCAAGTATAGAAGAAATTACTATAGTAGATATGTGATATCAAACTATAGGGTAAAAATATAATATGATTATATATATTAATAATTTAATTGGTTAATTATATGATAATTAACCTAAAAAATCTCTTGGACGTGCGTTAGTGGGAAAAAATCGCGTCGGTTATTGTAACTGAAGAATAAAAATGAAATTTTGTTTCATTTTGAAAATTTCGAAAAAGTTTGGAAAGATTGGCGTTGGTGTGGAAACGTAAACGATCGCATAAGTCGAGAGCCTATACGATAGTCGCTTAGCGCTAATTCATAAACAATCGGATAGCTTTCCTAAACGATTGCATAGTATGCCATTTTTACTAAACGATCGTGTAACACCCCAGGCCCAGGATTCGGAATTCGGATTTGGCCCCTAATGGCCCCGGCATTCTCCTGCGTCCCCTGCGACCTGGCTACGTCATCCTCACTTGCTTTGAATATTTCTAGAGGTGAAAGTTGTCCTCACAAACCAACACAGGTTCTTTCAACATGCTCCAAGCTAAGGACGCTTAACTTTGGAGTTCTTATGATTGAGCCACCGAAAAGAAAGGTGCACCTTGTTGGTATAGGTAGTAACTTTCAATTCTTTAAGCCTTTCTTAACCATACTTTCATGTCTTTAAGTTCCCTCTCATCCTGATGTGATATCAGTTCATTCATATACCCCTCCTGAATTCGGGTCGTTACATGCCCACCAGCTTCCGCTTGGTTCGTCCCCGAACCACATCTTACTGGTAGAGGTTCTGCTATGATACCATCTCATGCTAGCATTCAAGTGTCTATGTACACAAATAAATCTTTCAGATCTCATACCAGAACATACATTGGTCATACTATACTATCAGTCCATCATGCTGTCATTCTGCCATATCATTCATTTATCATGCTAGCATACATCTAATGCCTGACCCGTGGGCAGTTCCAGTAGTAAGATTACTTACCTCTAGTCGCAAACTCTAGAAACTAGAAGCTCAACCTCTTCCTTCCCCAAAGGAACATTGAATCAAACAAACATGCAAAACAACTTTAATCCTTGTTGGTTGTTGTTCAAAATTTGGAGCCATTAAGAAGTGGGTAATTCAAATCTAAGTCACAAGCGTTGTGGCCGTTGAAGTTGTATGTTGTGGTGTCAGAGGACATTAGTTGGAGATCGTGGGCATTGCTGTTATTCATTGGAAGGAGAAAACGAACAGATGGGAGGTGGGGTTTGACTTTTTATAAAAAAAAAAAAAACAACAATAATAATAAAACAAAAAAAAAGGAAATAAATATAATTACATTTAATTCTTTTCTGTTTTACTATTAAATTCCATTACATTTAATTCCTTTCCGTTTTACTATTAAATTCCTTTCCGTTTCAAAAGAAAATTAATTCCTGCCATTATTTTTCAAATTTAATTTCAAATTGAATAATTTCACGCCAACAATTAAATTCCCGCACTTATACTTGAAGTCCAAAATTCAAAAAATGCCCTCCAACTAATAACAATTACTAAAATTCCAAATAATAAAGTTACTGAAATTACATTATTACTAAAAAAAATGTGCGGGGTGTTACATTCTTCCCGAACTTTCATCCTCGAAAGTTCATTCTTGAAAAAAAAAAAAAAAAAACTCTGGGGGTGTTACATTCTTTCCTCCTTCAAGAACTTTCGTCCTCGAAAGTTGATTCTTAAAAAAAAAAACTCCGGGTACTGGGCCTTCATCTCATCCACTTGCTCCCAGGTAGCCTCCTTGAACTGGTGATTCTGCCACAGAACTTTCATAAAAGCAATTTCCCTGCGGTGCAATGTCTTTACCTCTCTGACGGGAAATTCTACAGGCTTCTCCTCGTAGCTCAAGTTGTCATTCAACTGCAATGGCTTAAAGTCAACTATAAGGGACGGGTCTGTCACATACCTTCCTCAAAATAGAAATGTGGAAGACATTATGAACTGAAGACAGTGCTGGATGCCAATCAGTAAGCTACAGGGCCAATTTTCTCTAAGACCTCGAAAGGCCCAATGAACCTTGAACTCAGCTTTCTTTTCCTGCCAAACCTCATAATACCTTTTATAGGTGCCACCCTTAAGAACACTTTATCACCAATCTCAAATTCCAGGTCCTTACGTCTCACATCGGAATAGCTTTTCTGTTTTCTCTGAGCTATTTGCATACGAGCTCTGATCTTCTGTATTGCCTCATTTGTGGTCTGCACTAGCTCAAGACCTAGCAACTTCCTCTCACCAAGAATTTCCATCTTGTAGAATTCCTCTTTGCCAATTTGCATACGTTTAAACTCCAAAAGACTTTTATTTGTTCAAATTTATCCAACTTTGATCTCCTCATCACAATAAGACTATGGATTTAATTAATCTAGGTACTCTAAAATAATCCTTCAACCCAAACAAATAACACTTTGGTTTATTCCCTTTAATCCTAAACTCATGTCCAACTATTTTGGCTTCTTTTAATGACATCAACTTAGCTAGATATTCCAAAAGAATCCTTCATATCACTACACATACTTTACCTAGTCCATCAAGTCATAGTATTACCAAAGTGATTATGACTTATTAATCCTTTCCAAAATTCCTCTCAAAATGTTTGGTTTCAATATCTCATAACCTTAGATAAATCCATAGTCTCTTCTTTTTCTCCTTCTTATCCATAAAACAACTTTTAACCTTATACTTGAGTATATGGCCTGTGAAGAAATTTATTTGTAATAACACCAATTGCACTACTCAACAAAAAAACATAACACTAATCCTTAATGTATTCTTGTTTAGAAAATTTTAATCCTTGGCTTGAACATTTAAATACCTTTATTCCTGAATTATCATAACTCTACATAGTTTCATCAACCTTTAAGATCTTTGAACTGAGGCATATATTTGTTTGTTTCTAACAAAATTTCCATGAGATAAACTAGTGCCAAGTGACCTCATAATTTTATTATTTTTTTTCTCCTTTTGTAGCATCGTACCTAAATAATCCGCTTATAATAACTTCTAACGAGTCACTGACCTAACATTAGAACATAACTGGTGCATTTAAGCTAAACAAATATTTTAATGCACAACTATCATAAAACTTGTAATTGATAAGACGTACCTGTAGATGACGAGGAATCCGTTTATGGGCCACATGGACAATCTAGACTTACATAGTAAGTCAGTCTGTGGGCTCTGATACCATCTGTAATACCCCAGGCCTAGAATTCGGACCCAGATTCAAAATTCGGATTCGACCCCTGATGGCCCCGACATTCATCCTCACTTGCCTTGAATGCTTCTAGAAGTGAAAGTTTTCCCCACAAACCAACACGGGTCCTTTCAACATGCTTTGTCCTCACTCACATGCATCTTAGGAAAATTCCCAGAGGGTCACCCAACATAAGATTGTTCTAAGATAAGCACGCTTAACTTTGGAGTTCTTATGATTGAGCCACCAAAAAGAAAAGCAGCTTGTTGGTATAGGTAGTAACTTTCAATTTTTTAAGCCTTTCTTAACCATACTTTCATGTCCTCAGGATCCCTCTCATTCTGATTTGATATCGGTTTATTCATGTACCCCTCCTGAATTCGGGTCGTTACAGATCGCATATCTTTTCCTAAATGATCGTTCAGTAAAACCTATACGATCATATAGCTTTTTCTAAACGATAAGCATCTAGCTATGCGATAGCTTCCTTTTTTCTTCCACTTGCTTATCGTCTATACGATCAGTTCTTCCTCCCACCTCTACCAAACTCACCAAAGACCACTCTTTGGATTCTCACTTCGAGAATACCAAAGGCTCCATTTTGGTGGTGTCATCCCTGCTGCGTTCACTCATTCGTGATAGTTCGTGGTGCTGCCGTTTGTATAGACGATCGTGCTGCTGCAGATGATGCATTTGCTGGGCAATAGTAGATCGGGTAAAGGTCTTCTGCTGCGTTGAGTTCCAAAGCTTGAAGAGCGTCTTCAACTGGTATGAGAACTCTTTCTCTTATATTTTAATGTTTAAAGCATGCCGTTAATTACTGTATATTTTCATAATCGTACGTTCGAATATATATGATTTCGGTCACGATGAAATTAGAGAGATCGACGACGCTCATGGATGCTCTTCGTTAAGAGATCCTTCACCTCCCTGGTCCCAACCTTGAAAGTTGTCTTGCCTTCTTAAGCTGCCTCTAGGAACTATTTTTCTGAGCGAAAGTGCAAATATGATTAGGGGCTTCTGAATCTAATATCCAAATTAATTTATCATTTTCCACTAAATATGTTTCAACAACGAGTAAATCATATTTACTTTGTTGTGCTTTATTGACTTCCTCATCTATGACATTCCTATTTATTACTTTTGTATCAAGAATATGTTTGTTAATAGAGGTTTTATCCTGTATGTCAAAGTTATAGACATTATTGAGAGTATTGTACTTGATAGATTGTCCAAACAATGTCTGTATTGAATCCATGATTTCTTTGGCGGAAACTATGCTCTCGTATTTCTTAGCTAGTATATAGGATATGTTTGCTAATATATAGATTTGGGTTTTAACATTTTCCCTATTCCAACTGTCATAAGTATTCCAAACAATTTGTTTTGCAGATGGGCTGGGAGTTATAGGACATTCTTCTGTTAAAACAAACTTTAAATCATCTCTTGCCAGTATTGTGTTTATTTCTGATTTCCATGTTGAATATCCAAAACCGTTAAAGTTATCGAAAGCGAGTGTTTGTTTAGAAGGATTTGACATGCTAAAAATATAAACAAATTCTAATTAGTAAATTACTTTTTAAACCCAATCAAATTTTAGTAAAAAGTAATATGTACCCAAACTTCATTGTTTATTTACAATGATAATTTAGTGAGTCATAATAGATGCTACCAAGGGGCAGTCAAATACTCCTTCACTGAAGCAAGACACTCTTGACTAAGTACTAACTCCAAAATGACTCTCTATTACTATAGTTATTTAGTTATCGTTTTCAGTTAAGAACTTACTAACACTTAGTAACTCTTGTAAGTGCAACCCTTCATTTTCAGACCTCAGAGGTTAGCCCCAACAATGCTACCGAATTGGAGTCAAAATTGGGAATTAACCTAAACTATCCATTTATGGAGTTTGAGTTGTTCCAAATCTCATGTTTCAATCCTCTGAGAGGATAGTCGTTGAAAAGACGACTAGCTAACATCGCCTAAAAATGATAGCAGGCGCAATATATGAATCTCACGGTCCAACTTAATGGAGAAGACCATAGGATGTGTTGATATACTTCCTTCTCCCACTTACTATGAACAACTTCCCTAATTCACCTTGCTATTGACCCATGCAAACACTTTCTGAATGGAGTTCACTTCCAGGGTGACTTGAAGCTAAGCATGAATATCACAGTGTGAACTCTTAGGGACGTAAGATCTAATAAAAATATATCGTATATATTATTAATCTCACACTGAAGTATTCTATTTTTTTTTGGTGAATATTTACTTAGGTATATTCCGGCTAAAAACAACCTAAGTCTAGGTGATTATCCAAGTATAATGTTTATATTTGGATTTAACCTATGATATCTAAGTGATAAACCAATTTATTACCTCATATTGCTCACGTATGCTAATAAAATTGGATTAACAACGCTCAATAATCAGTTAAAATCTCCAAGTAGTAGGTATTCCATAAACCATAAACTTAAGTACATCCAGACAGGATTTTAACCCAAGTGAGTTTGTGAGTAAAGTGTTATAGGATAACGACCTATTTTAACTAATTAAAACAAGTTGTTATTTTGTTAACCTGAGTGAGCATGCATTTTATCTTTGTTATAGATTTTAAATGTCTAATTCATTTTATAACACTTTATAAAACTATAGATATGCTTTCAATTCATAACATACATAGAGCATTTTATAATTTAATATAACAAATTATATTAAACACATGAAACCTTAAATCATGCATACTATTATTATAACAGATTATAACATATTTTCAATGCATGATACTGTTGGGAATGTCCTAAAACTCGTAGTTCGTAAATATTGTTAACATATTCTATTTATCAATAAACGTATTTTTTTTAGTATTTTATTGAATAAATTGTTATTGATATTGCATTCTATTATAAAAACCCAATAAACGAATCCATAACTATAATATGAATATTTTAAGTTTACGTGGCGACATAAAAGTAGCCAAAATGATTTATAAGTATATGAATGAGATTGGGTACCTCATCCTGGTGACACTATTGGATGCAACTCATTTTGTATACTGATACAAATGATGTGATCCAAAAATCATTTATGTGGAGACATATGAGTGGAGGCATCCTATGCAATGAGTTTGCATAAGACCGGACCTCAAAATAGTCATTTTTCTTTATAACGACCGTTTACTATTTAAATTGATTATATCAAAATCAATGACTTAGGATAACTCGATCTTAATCCTAAGCTAACTATGAACTCCTGTTTATTCGGGATTATCCTTTTACCTACATAGGTGAGAGTAGTTCGATAGAACTGCTCAATATGCCTCCCATTTTGGGGATAAGACCGAATAGATAGCTAGATACATAGTTTTGCAAAATGGAATTCACTTGTACCCGACTTAGGGTTAGCAAATAGGTAGTTCTCTTAAACACTGAATCCTGTCTTGAACAAAGGGACCCCACCCTCTCTTGATCAAGAAGGCCATGGTTTATGAGTCAAACTATAAACCAATTGTTCAATGTAGGATCAGTGGGAGCTTAAGGAGTAAGATGTATTTATAGGGGTAAAACAATAGTTTTGACCTAGTTGTAAGTATGAATGACCTGTGAAGGATCGACTTACAGATCATGGTTAAAATAGACAGAAATATATCTACAGTGAAGAGAGTGCAACTACTGAGCTATAGTAGTGTGTCTCGGTAGTTAATGTATATTGATTAATTCGATTTAAAGAGTTTAGCCAATTAATCTCAGATCGTTGGAGCTCATAATCTGTAGGTCCATAAGGTCCTTCTACTAGCTCGTAAAATTATCTTGGATTAGTGAATTAAGTGAATTTGAAATATTGAGTATCGAAATTAGGGTTTTGCATTTGAAATGTTCAAATTCATTTAGGGTTTCTATTAATTGTATTTGATATAATTGAAACGTTTAATTTTGTCGAAATTAAACGAAATTGGAGAATTTGAAAATAATAAATATTAGATGAGGTATAATATAATATATAATATTTGATATTAAAATTAATTAATTAATTAATTATCCAATTTTATTCAAAATTTTGAAATTGTTTGAAACTAATAATTTGATTAATTAAAATTTGAATTTATTGATATTCAAAATTATAAAATTGAAAATTAAAGTTGATTTTTTGAAAATCAAATTTTAATTAAAATTAAATTAATGAATTAATGAATTAAATTGATTAGAATTACTTGAAAGTGGGAAAATCCAAATTTTCCACTCAAATAACACCTCATGCCACTCAGTTTCAATGGAAATTGAAGTGGCATAAACTATTTTAATCTCTAGTGCATGGGATTTCAATATAAATTGAAGTATTAACTTCACTTTTTTGGCCATGCAATTTGATTCATAGTTAAAACTTTGCTGAAACAAAAACCCATCCAAACCCTCCTCAATCTCACTCAAATTCAGCTCCAATTCAGTGTTTCCACCACACAATTCAAGTTAGAGAATAGTAGAGAAGGTCTCTGTGGTGGTCTACTGAAGGATTGAAGACTCAATTTGTGGTAATCAGCTGGAATAGAAGAGTTTTCTACAAAGGTATTGTATTCATTGAAACCCTCTTATGAAATTATGTTTCAATGCATGTTTTAAACTCAAATTAAGTGTAATTAGAGTGCTTATTTATTCTGATTTTTTTCACTGCATATCCTTTTACTCTATTAGTTACATGTTTCCTCTGGTAGGATTTTAAATCTACATGGCAAACTATATGCGCATACAAGCTTTATTTAATTATAACATATATTCATAATGCATAAATAATTAAACATATACTGATATGAACCAGTTTTGGCATCCTAGGCAAGCAAAACCCTAAATTATTACAAGAATAATTTAAAGCCATCTCTGAACCACCCTTGAACTGCTTGACCCAACTCGAATCGGCTCCACAAGCACTGAACCAGACCTCAAAGGCAAGGAAATGGGTTGAACCGGAACAAAAGCACCTGAATCGGACGACCATCAGCTGAACCAGACCAAGAACCCAGCTCTCAAATCAGGGCAATGTTGCACATGTGTTTCTGGACTGCCTGATGAATAGTGTTGCAATACTGTTTATGTAGCGTTGCAATGCTGCAAAGGCAGTAGCAAGAACTGCTACTTTTCTTTGTGAGCTTGCTTCGTTTTGCTTCCAATTACAACCTATTTCCCCCTATTGAATCTAATAAATTTATAGAGTCTTACACACACATTAAGGCCCATAAATAAAGAGTCAGTTACAATAATTTCAACATAAATTGAAAGGAAATCTTATGCCAAAATTGCAAAATATCCATATCAGCACCATTTCATACACCTTATGAAAAATACCCACCAAGCTAAAATTAATGTAAATTGAGTGCTTAAATCATGCTCTGATACCAATGTTGACATTCAACAAGCGGAAGCAATTAGGATGCTAGTGTCACAATCGCTCTTTCGGAAGCTTCTCTTAGCGATTGTGCGGCGCTTGTTCCCGCTCACGAACAAGCCAGCCAACTCGATTACGGACTGCCGATGGCACACCGAGTGCCTCTTGCAACCTCCACCCCCGTTTTAGGGAAAACGGTTTTTGAAAACGGGTTTTTGGAGAAAAGGTTTTCGTAAGAAGATTTGTGAGTGTGAATAAAGAAAGAAAGATTGTAGTAGACTAGAAAGCAATAAGCAACACAACGGCTTTATAGAGTACTACTCCGGGTATGAGGAAATGATGGTTAGTCTTATCCATATAGTGCATTCTGAACAAAAAGCCAACTGGCGCCCTTGCATATGCAAAAGGGCGAGTGGTCACTTACAATGAAAATGTAAAGAAAGCAAGCTAACTACACTAATACAATACAGGATATGAAAGTAAGCTAGAAAGGGGTTGGATTGGGCATGCGGCCATGGGCAACAGGCCATGGACAAGCATGACCGTTACACTAAGCACTCTAACTACATTAATTTTAGTGAATAAGCATGCAAGGGTCATTAAAGAATAATAGAGTTTTAGAAATCATACCTTTGAAGAATCTCTTCCAAAGCTAAAATCTACAACTCAAATCTTCACTCTAATATTGTAGACCACCACAAGATCTTCCCTACTATTCTCTTGACCCTTAGATTGGATGGTGGGATCCAAAGTGAGAGTAGATTTTTAGGGAATTCTAAGTCTTTGCGAGTTTGGTGTGAAAAATTTTGAGAGAACACACTTCCCTCAATAAATCGTAAATTGCATGAATCCAATTTTCAGCAATCAAAGTTTTCTTTTATTCAACAATAACATGAAAATCAGATTGCATTACAAATTGACATCACATGAAGCACTTAAGAGGAGAGATTCGTGTTTAAAATAATTAACCTACTTATTTTATATAAAGTTAATTTATATGATAATAAAATAAAATTAACAATTAACTTCATATAAATTAATTTTTAAAAATCAATTAAATAATTTAACTAATATAATTTATTTATATCAAATATTAAATTAATCAAACACCAATTGTTCACATGAACCCCTATACATATTTTTAATATTTAAATCAAATTCAATTATTACCTACTTTTCAATTTCATTTAATTCAATAGTTAATGAGCTCTGACGATCTGAGATTAATTTACTAAACTCTTTTAGCCTAATTAACCAACATCTTTTGCATAGGATGCCCTTATTCACATGTCTTACATTAACGTTTTCGGGATCACTTCATTTGTATAAAATACAAAGGGGGCCACATCCATAGTGTCCCCAGGATAAGGTACCCAACCCTATCCTTATACTTATAGATTTTTTTGCCTATATACTCAAACTTGATCATCTTTTATGTCTCTACATAAAGTTTAAGTATTCATGTTATAGCCAAGGGTTCGTTAATTTATTGGATTTAGGCTTTGCAAGTGCAATTTACATGTTCAATAACAATTTTATTGAATAAACCTCAATAGTAACTTTATTGTAAATAGAATAAGTTTAAAGATTACAAACTGCAAGTTTAAGGACATACGACCCAACATTATTGTTGGGGTTGTTGCCTTAAATCTTGTAGGATCCTGTAGTTTGTAATTATATTGTACAAATTTTTTATTGATTTAATAAAATATGAGATGTTTTATTTGACATTTAGTAGCATTAAACCTACAAACTAATAAACCAACATCCAAGGTTATCATCTATAACTTAAACATGTATGTAGAGACATACAGGTGAATCATGTTTAAGTGATAACCTAAATGGTCTGTAGTAGATGGATAAGGTTGGATACCTTATCCTGGTGACACAACGAATATGACCCATTATGTAGGTGTTACAATTGTTATAAAGTGCTACAAATGGTCTAATCCTAATCATTCATGTGGAGACAAGTGAGCGGGGGTATTCTATGCAAAGAAGATTGTATAAGACCAGACCACGAAATGACTAGTCTCATTATATAACGCCGTTCATAATAGAGTCTTGTATTTCACCAGGATGATCATAGGTGACATGACCTGAATCTTGAGTGAGTTGTGAACTCCTACCTATAAAAGCAGTCCTTTGATTTGTATGGGTAAGAGTGGTCCCATCACTAGCTCAATAAGCCTACCATTTTAGGGATTCGTCTGATTGGGAAGCTGGGAACATAGCTACACAAAACGAAATTTACTCCTTCCCCAATTTCGGGATAAGTAGATAAATTGCTCCCTTAAGAGTTGATTTTGGGGCTTGAACAATGTGACGCCACACCCTCTCCTGGCTTGAGAGGGGTTTGGTCATAGTTGGAATATGACTTATTGTTCACTAGGGAGATCAATGGTACTTAAAGAGTTAGATGTAACTAGACAAGCAAAACGGTAATTTCGGCCCAGCTGTACTTACGAGCAATTTGTTAAAGATTATTGCTCTATTTACAGGTTATATCCAATGGACACATAAATATATCTATAGCGCGAAGAGTACAACTGCAGTTTTTAGTGGAGTGCTCGACAGTTAATGGATGTTGAATAATTAATTAAACTAATTTAATTAAAGAAGTTTAATTAATTATTCAAGTACCATTGGAGCTTCAATCTACAGGTCCATGAGGTCCTCTTTGTAGCTCAACAGGGATGTAATGAGAATCAATTTTGGATTAATTTGAATTGTTTAAATTAAATGAGGGAATTAATTATATGTGATATGATTAATTTAATTTAATTATATATGATATAATTAATATAATATATTTGATACATTATAATATAAAGTTTATTTGAGAGGAAATAAATATTTGAATGTGATTCAAATATTAATTATGTGAATTGAATTCATATAATTAATTTTAATGTAAATGAGATTTATATTAAATACTATGCACGTATGAGAGAAATAAAAACCATAGGTTATATTATACTTGATACAATATAAAAACTATAGATTATATGTTATATACGATATAACATATGGTTTAATATATATTATATGATAAGTTAGTTATTATATAAATATATATTAAAATTATATTATATTTATTAAAATTAAAATTTGAATTTAATTTTGGAAGGGAGTTATAACTCCTTCCCCTATTTTCTCTCTTTTGATAGATGTGCTCGGGTTTGTGGGAAAGATCTATTTTGATTGTTTATTTTTTCTTCACAAATAATAGCATGGCTTATGTATGATCTCTCTGTAAAATTTCCTAAAAATTCTCTCTCCTCTCAATCTCTCACTCTTTTCCAATTTTCCCAAAGAGCCCACAACTTCTTAAATTCTCATCCCAGAGAGTACAAAGGATGATTTTGTGGTGGTGGCCATCGGAGATCATTTTTTTTGTTTGTAACCAATTTTGGAGAAGAGGAAATTCATGAAGACGGTGAGTTCTTCAAAAGGTAAAGTTTCCTAGAAACCCTAATTTTTCTTTTTCTCAATTTCTTTTGGCATGCTGTAATTATGTGATTTTGGATAATTTATATTCTATATTTTTCAATTATGTGAAAACCAAAATTGGACGATTAATGTTTCCGCTCAGAACCTTCACAGGTTCCTTTAATTAGTATCAGAGCGTGGTTTTGATCCCCATTTTGTTTTTAATTTTCAGAATTGAATTATAGATATGGTGGGTTTGCATTATGTGTTTTTGTTCATATGATGAATGTGTATAGAATGTAAATAGTTTATAATTATGGGATATTTTCGGATAGGCCATTTAGATTTACTGGTTTAATTTACAAAATTGGTTTGTAAGGACCCGTGTTTTGGGAATATAATTTGCGATCGAGTTTGTATTTATTTATGTTGATTCGCTCGTGATGTTTCCAGTGAAATTCTAGAGAAAACGAAGCCCAATTTGATGAATTTTCGATGAAGATCGAATATGTACAATAGGCGATTGTATAGTAGCGGTGTGATGCTTCGATGCGGTGGACGGAGTTCTTCTCCGTAGCGTCATGATGCTAGGGTACGACATCGCGACGCTTTAGCACGATATCGCGATGCTCTGAGAAAGAGAAGAAGCGGGGTTCAACATTCAATTCACATGTAGTTCGTGGAGTGTAGTTATGGTTCAGTTTATGTGTTCTCCGGTTCAGTTTGTTTAGGTTCTTCTAGGCCGGTTTGTGGCTGGTTCGAGTTATTCCCAGTCCGGTTGGAGCAGCTCAAGGACCGGTTCACTTGTTTCAAACCGGTTTGGCTATTATTTGTAATAATTAGATATTTTTTTTATTAATTAAATTAATATAAGTGTTATATTAATTTAATTAATTGTTTAGGTGTCCAATCCCGAACCAATAATTTTTTAAAAAATTATGTATATGATGTATGATTTAATTTTATTATTATATGTGTATGCCATATAGTATAAATCCCACCATAGGTTATGCATATTTCTTGCATCATTTATATTATAAATGTTATAATGTATAGTTGCATGATTTTATTGTTCTAGCATGCCCATGCATCATATAATATAAATGTTATAATATATGCATGCATGCATTAATAACATATCCATGCATTATTTATATTATAAAAGTTATAATATATAGTATGTATGGATGGATGGTTGTATGTTATTAACTATTTCGTTGCTTTATTATATAAGTGTTATATAAGTTTAGTAATCAAATGAAATTACATGATTCATGACACTATTTTAGGTAATTTTAAAATCATTAATTTTACTAAGTACGTTATAACATGCAATGAATGATTTTAATTTGTTTCATTTTTTTATAAAAGTTATAATTAAATGAAATTAGAAATTAAAATCAATAATTCAGAATTGCATAAAAACCTTAGGTTAAAATCATTTTTTAAATAGTTTTGAAGTATGATTCACATAGACGTAAGATCAAATTTCCAATAAGATTAGAGATTAGTTTAATCTTTTAATCATTTTAATAGGATTAAATTGGATTTAATTGAAATTGTAGCAAATTTATCGATAATGGACCTTTTGTCTAAGGCTAGTTCTGTCTAGGCTAGGGTATTTAAGTTGACGGAAACATAATATAAACCCCGAACCCTACTTTCACTATCTAAGTATGTTAACTATGTGATTTCAATGTTAAGTAGGTTTACTTATGAGGAATGTTACATTGTAGGAAAAGTTGAAGAATGAAGGAAAAGAAGAAGGGAAAACTCTAAGTGTTGAGTTGAAACGCCTCGGGTAGGCTTGTGAATTTAGCCGAGAGTACTTTTGGTAAGCCAAATTCCAAATATTTATGAGATATATTGAGTTTGGGATTTATGTTGAACAAGGATGGAAGAATACTAGTAAGCATAATATGATTATTATTATTATTGGTACTAAAAGCTGAATGGAAGTAAGGAATTAAATTTGTGATTATTTTGGGAAAAAAAAAAACAAGAAAGGAAAAGAGGAAAAGGTGCAAGTCGGTGGGATCACCCTTTCCCCATTTTTATGGCCGACATACCTCTCCTCCAAACCAAAACAAGTGAGGTACTTCAGCTAGGCATCGAATTAGAGAAGAAGAAGAAGGTTTAGGGTTGAGTGGGGTAGAATGTGAAGAAAACTTGGGGAAAATTCGAAGAAGAATTGAAGCTGATCTGGAAATCGAGTAAACTAGACAGGTTACGATGTTCGAAGGATAAAAAGCTATAGAGATGGATTTTGGAGCTGAATATTTGAGGTAAGTAAGTTAACTTATTTCTTAACAACTTTTATGAAGGATTCCTGAGTTAAATGTGAAGGGAAACCAGTGAAATTCGAAGAAGAACTAAAGCTAATCTGGAATTCGAGTAATCTGGACAGGGTATGATGTTCGAAGGATAACAGGCCGTAGAGATCGAGTCTAGAGCAGAAATTTTAAAATAAGATAGCTAACTCAATTATAAACAAGTTTATAGAAGAAAGGTTCTTGAAAAGAGTTCTGAATTTTTTAAATTGAAACAGGAATTCGGTGCGTAAACAAGCAGCTAAGCAGCTCACCGAGGGAGCGAGAGCGAGACATGAATTGAGGAAATCTCGCTCAGGATGATAATCTCGCTAGTTTTAGTGCTGAATCTCGCTCAGGAGAAGAATCTCGCTGGTGTTGATATAAGTCTCGCTAATAATTGTAAGTCTCGCTAAGAATAAAAATCTCGCTAGTTTTGTGCCTAGTCTTGCTGATTTTCATGCTAAGTCTTGCTCATATGATGATCTCGCTAGTGATGATCTCGTTGGTGAAGATCTCGCTAGTGTTGATCCTGCTATTAAGGGTCTCGCTAGTAAGCAAACTATTTGAAGCATCTTGATGAGAATTTTAAGGAATCTAACAAGGCATTATGTTGCTTCAGACCAAGAGAAGCTAGGAGAAGCATACAAACCGTTAAGAACCCAGACGAGTTGTGAGTGACTAAAATTGTTGGGATTGGTATCCTAATTCTCCCGGAGTCTCGTTGTCATTAATTATACACACATTGTTTTATGAAAAAAATAACTATTATTTCATTCTGGCATTTACTCATATCCAATAAACAAAGCTCCATGGTTATCTTATGTAAACTTAAGCATGTATATGTGATATACAAGTGAATCATGCCTTAAGTGATAACCTAAATAGGTCTGTAGTATAAGGATTAAGGTGAGATACCTGATTCTAATGACACTATGGATACGACCCGCTTTGTAGAGGTTTACAAGTGTTGTAAACTACTACAGATGGTAGATCCTGACCATTCATGTGCAGGCATGCGAGCGAGGGTGTCCTATACAAAGAGATTGTATAAGACCGGACCACGAGATGACTAGATTCTGTATATAACATCGTTGATACTGGAGACTTACATCTCACCTAAATGACCATAAGTGACACGACCTCAATCCTGAGTGTTTGGTTGCCTTTGGGGGCAGCCCTTTGATTAGTATGGGTAAGAGTGGCCAAATTTCCAACTCAACATGCCTACCTTTTTGGGGACTTGTCTGATTTTGGAGCTGGGAATTTAATACACAAGAGAAATTCACTCTTTCTCCAAAACAGGGGTAAGTAGAGAGATTGCTCCCTTAAGGGCCGATTCCGGGGCTTGAACATAGTGGCCACATCATCTCTTTGGAAGAGAGGACTCAGTCATAGTAGGACTATGACTTATGTTCATTAGAGGATTTAGTGGTACTTAAGGAGTTAGATGTAACCTCAGGGGCATAACAGTTATTGGCCGAGCTGTACCTACGAGCGATCTGTGAAGGATTGTCACACTATTGATTGGTTAAGATAGACACATAATATATCTGTGGTAAGGAGAGTTCATCTGTCGGTATTTAGTGGAGTGTCTGACAGTTAAGGGATGGTGGATCCCTAACTAAAGAGTTTGGTCAGTTATTCACGTACCGTTGGAGCTTCGAGCTACAGGTCCATAAGGTCCCCATGGTAGTTCAATGGATTCAGTTGAGGATTAGTTCTTGGTGTTGATTTGAAATGTTCAAATTGACAAGAGATAATTTAATTATATATGATATGGTCGGTATAGTGTATGAGATACATCAAGTGGAGGAATAATGTAAATAAGATTTACATTAAGTGCCATGGAATAGAAAAAGAGCTATAGTTTGTATATTTCATGAGATGAAATATTAAAACTATAGGTTATAAATATAGTATGATAAGTTGGTTATCATTTATATTTATAATAATATTAATTATTGAATAATTATCTCTTTTTCTCTAATAACCAATTGAGTGGGAGGTTATTGGTGGTTTCATGGTAACCGTGAGAAAACGAAAAATGTTTTCCTAATTTTAGTGACGTTGAGAAATTGTTTTTTTTGAGATTTCCTCTCTCGGAAAAATCTCACAGGAAGTTGTCAAGTAAATAAGATTTACTAAGCGAAAACTTGGATGAGCTAAACGATCATGATGTGTTAGTAGGCGACAAACACTCAGCTAAGCGATGAACTAAAGGATTTCATAGCTTTTGCTAGACGATCGCTTAGTTTTTCCTAAACGATTGAGCATCGACCTATACGATAGGTTCGTCCATCTCCCACTTGCTTAATCATTTACACGATTGTGTGTCCTCCTACTTTCTGCCTCAAACCAAGTTCATACAGAGCCCACCCTCTGGATTCTCACATCGAGAATACCAAGGTAGCCTTCTTGGTGGTGTCTTACTCAACTCGACACTGTCGAGGTTCTGTAGAGGCCGTTCGTGTTGTTCGGGGTGTTCGTGACCAAGGCGATCATTTAGTTCGAGTGCACGATGATCTGTCTCTTATACACATCTAGATGTGTATAAGAGACAGGCCCACCCTCTGGATTCTCACATCGAGAATACCAAGGTAGCCTTCTTGGTGGTGTCATACTCAACTACAATCGAGGTTCTGTGACTGTCTCTTATACACATCTAGATGTGTATAAGAGACAGATCGTATGTTTCTGTTTATGACTTTAATTGTAAAGTTCATATACGATTATAATTTGGAATGATCTTTCTGCTGCTCATGGAAATCCTCGTATTTTATTTCCTTCAACTTAATGTTTTCAATGTTTATGCATAAAAGACCATGCGATTTCAATCATGTTTGATGATAAGTTTATACGTTTTCAAGTAACCAAGTTTTTATGAATTGCATAGCATTTATTCTTCAGCATGTATATGTTTTATCACATGCCAAGGTTATATGTAAATTCATTATAGAAGTTAAGTTTCTATGATGAAGCATACGTTTCCAGATAAAGGCTAAGATAGAATTATTCTTAATGTAAATGTTTTACTTTTAAAGCTTGATTTGATGCTAGAAAAGAACCCGGTACTGAAGAACTCGAAAAAGGTACCTAGGTAATAGTACCTAAGGTGTTGACGGTACTTAGAAAACTCCACGTACACGTAGATAGTTCTAAATGAGAGGCCGAAGTATGGGTCTCCTAGGCCATATACCAGCAAAGAGAGGCCGAAGTATGGGTCTCTTGGTCGGATACAGATGTTGAGAGCTAGAGCAATGTATGCTCGTTCTTAACTAAGGTTTAATGAGATTTCTTGATGGTGGTTGAGTTTTCCTTCAAAAGGCATGAGATTATGATTAAGTTTATGTTTTATCATAATTTGCTTGAAAATTTTTCCAGCATGTTTACATGTTTTATAATAATGTGATGCATGGCATAATATGATTTCTATAGTTACTCACTAGGAAACTAGCTTAGAGTTTTCCTATGTTTTCCTTTCCCAGGTAGCGGTCAGATTCGTCAAGGTTGATCTTGCTGCTGCTTGCCACTGAAAGGCCTGGCTAGTTTAAAGAATTTAGGTTAATGATCTATATCGATGTACACATGTTTTGAGGGAATTAGGGTTTTGTTAATTAAGTTTGAGCCCAACTGTAAATATTTTGTCTATAGATATTGTGTCATAATTGTTAAGCATGTGATCATATAAAATTATTTAAAGCTTTCCGGATGTGAGCTAATTGCATAAGTTAATAATGTTTATCAGTTTGGCACTTCAAGAGTGAATTAAAAAGGTAAAGGTAAGTGCTAGCGATAGGGCTAGTAACTGCTACTGTCACATCTTCTTCCAGGTTTAAAGGGTAATCTGGGGGGAGGGGGTGTAACACGTAACACCCCTATCTGGGAACTTACCTGGAAATGTGAATTAAATAGATTTGCTACAAGTATGCAATTGTTGATTAAAGTTTATTAAAGTGTTTAATGAACATTAATCAAAATTGTTAACTATCCAAAGTAAGTGTTACTTTTAGGACAATTTAAACAATCACTTAGTTAAATCAGTAACTAGATTTTCTTAAGTTAAAGAACCCTATGTAAAATGCTCAGTGGAAAGAAAATGGAGTATATGATACTTCATTTTTCTTTTTCATGTTTCTTCCTGAAATTTCACATTGTGAGATCTATATTTAGCCTCGAGGCACCTTTGCTTGTATCCCCCTACAAATGGTGTTTGTATAGGTCAGTATCAAGATGAATGGAGAGAGTGTTTACAGTAAGTGGGAGCGGGACGTGTGCCAACACATCCTACGATCTCCCTCATTTGTTTGTAGTAAATTTTCATGCTCGGCCTTGAGGCACCTTTGCTTGTGTTCCTTTACAGATGACATTTGCAAAACTGTGTACACAAACTCCAGAAATGGATAGGGTTGTTTTAGTTTTTGTCCCAATCCGTTTTTCCCTACGGTTGGCTCATTGGGACGGAACTCTAGAATCTAAAATGAGGGATTACACTTACGAGAAAATGTTAAGCGGATTTACCAAATTTTGAACCGAACAATGGTGATTGATAGTTATAGTAACAAAGAGTTATTCTATATATTGGTTGAGAATGTCTCATTTCAGTGAAGAGGCATCTGATCACCCTTCGGTGGCTTTTGTTTTGTCTCATTGAAACATCATTGCAAAATAGATGTCACTTAGGGTACATTAGATTATTTTGCAAAATTTGATTGATTCTTCCAAATAGGTTAATGCGTTGAATGCTAATATAAATAAATTGTATGGTTTCAACAATTTATCATTATGACTTCCACGACTTTAAACTTGCTCACCGCTGACAAACTTATTGGCAAAAACTATACAACATGGAAAAACACAATCAACACAATACTTATCATCAATGACTTGATATTTGTCCTAATGGAGGATTGTACACCTATTCCTGCTCAAAATGTTGCTCGAAACATTTGAGAGGCATATAAGTAATGGATAGAGGTAAATGAAAAGGCCTGAGTGTATAATTTGGCAAGCCTTTTTTATGTCTTAGCCAAGAATCATGAGCACATGATCTTTGCTCGAGATCATGCAGTCCCAGCAGGGGATGTTCGGACAACTGTCCGTACAGCTCAGGCACGAAGCTCTTAGAAACATCTTCAATGCACGTATGCAAGAAGGGGCATCTGTTAGAGAACATGTTCTCAACATGATGGTCCACTTCAATGTGGCGGAGATGAATGGGTCGGTCATTGATGAGGCCAGTCAGGTTAGCTTCATACTGGAATCTTTACCTAAAAGTTTCTTACAGTTCAATAACAATGTTGTTATGAACAGGATTGACTACAACCTGACCACTTTGCTCAATGAGCTATAGACATTTCAATCCTTGATGAAAAGCAAGGAATAAAAGGGAGAGGCAAATGCTGCCTTGTCCTCTAAGAAGTTCTACAGAGGATTGTCTTCTGAAACTAAGTTTGTGCCTTCTTCTTCCAGCATGAAAAAGTGGACAAAAAAGAAAGGTGGAAAGGGGAAAGCTACCCACTAGCTGCTATCCAAAAGCGCAAAAAGGTCAAGGCTGCAAAAGGACTATGCTTCCATTGCAACCATGAGGGACACTGGAAGAGGAATTGTCTCAAATACTTGGCAAAAAAGAAGAAGGCCAAACAAGGTAAATATGATTGACTTGTTTTGGAGACTTGTTTAGTGGAGAATGATGATTCAGCCTGGATAATTGATTCAACCACCATTAACCATGTTTGTTCTTCATTTCAGGGAATTAGTCTCTAGTGGCAACTAGAAGCTGGGGAGATGATGATGTGTGTGGGAACTGGGTAGTCGTCTCGGCTGTGAAGTGGGAGGACATTGACTTTGTTTATAGAAATCATATATAATATTAGATAACATATATATGGTTCCAAACTTGAAAAGGAACCTTATTTCTGTAAAGTGCTTATTAGAACAAAAATACTATTTTTCCTTTGAAGTAAATAAAGTGTTTATTTACAAAAATGGTATATATATTTGTTCTGTAAATCTCGAAGATAATCTTTATGTGCTAAGGTCATTAGCAACTAAAGCCCTCCTAAATACTAAAATGTTTAAAACTGTGGTAACTCAAAATAAAAGACTTAAAAATTCTCCTAATAAAAATGCTCGTCTTTGGCACCTAAGATTGGGTCACAAAAATCTCAATAAGATTGAGAGATTGGTTAAGAATGGACTTCTAAGCGAGTTAGATAAAACTCTTTACCTGTGTGTGAGTCATGCCTTGAAGGAAAAATGATTAAAAGATCTTTTACTAGAAAAGGTCATAAAGCCAAAAAAACCCTTGGAACTTGAATATTCAGACCTCTGTGGTCCAATGAATGTTAAGGCAAGAGAAGGGTTTGAATATTTCATCACTTTTACTGATGATTATTCAAGATATGGGTATGTTTATTTAATGCAACAGAAGTCTCAAGCTTTTGAATAGTTCAAAGAATTTAAGGTTGAAGTTGAAAATGCATTAAATAAAACAATTAAGACATTTCGATCTGATCGAGGTGGAGAGTTTTTGGATCTTACATTCCAGAACTATTTGATAGAACATGGAATAGTATCCCAACTCTCAGCACAGTAAAATGGTGTATCAGAAAGGAGAAATCGAACCCTTTTGGACATGGTTCAATATATGATGAGTTATGCTTCATAACCTGAATCGTTTTGGGGTTATGTAGTACATACTACAACTTATATTTTGAACTGTGTTCCATTTAAGAGTGTTACGAGAACACCTTTAGAATTATGGAATGGTTGTAAAGCTAGTTTACGTCATTTCAGAATTTGGGGTTGTCTAGCACATATGCTTGAAGCAAATCCTAAGAAACTGGAACTCCGTTCAAAATTGTACATATTTGTAGGTTACCCTAAAGGAACGAGAGGTGGTTACTTTTATGATCCTAAAGAAAATAAAGTGTTTGTGTCAAAAAAATGCTACATTTTTAGAAGAGGACCGCATAAGGGAGCATAAGCCCCGCAGTAAGATTGTGTTGAATAAACTTTCCAAGGAAACTACTGAACCTTTAACAAGAGTTGTTAAAGAACCCAACACCACAACAAAATTTGTTGAAGTTGGATCATCTAGTAGGTCAAATCCAACTCAAGTGTTGAGGGAGCCTCGACGTAGTGGGAGGGTTGTGAACCCACCTGTTCATTTTATGGGTTTAACAGAAATCCTAGTTATGGTAGTTGACGGAGATGTTGAAAATATATTGTCTTACAAGAAGGAAATGAAGGATGTTGACAAAGATGAATGGATCAATTCTCTTTGGATCTTGTAGATTAACCTGACGGGGTAACATTTATAGGTTGCATATGGATCTGCAAGAGAAAACGAGTTACTGATGAAAAGGTGCAAACCTTCAAGACTAGACTTGTGGCAAAGGGTTATACCCAAATTAAGGGAGTCGACTATGAAGGGACTTTCTTACCTGTTGCCATGTTGAAGTCGATCTGGATCCTGTCTATTGCCTCATATTATGATTATAAGATTTTGCAAATGGACGTCAAAACAGCATTTCTGAATGGCAATCTTGAGGAAACCATTTATATGGAGCAGCCTTGGGATTCATAACTCAAGGTCAAGAGCAAAAGGAGTATATGGCTGAAGTTGAAAACCTGTTAGGTAAAACGATTAAAATGCTTCGATCAGATCGGGGTGGAGAATATATGAATTTAGCATTCCAAGACTATATAATAGTACATGGAATCCAATCCCAAATTTCAATACTTGGTACACTTCAACAAACTTAAGACGACTAGCCACATCAAACTAGAGTTTCAGCTAGCCCAGTCAGCCACATCATAGTTGAGCTTTAGCCAACTATTAACCGATTTAAAATAGTTACAGCTTTTTTTAGAGTTAGCTAATTTGTTTGACTTTTTTTAGGAATTTGCCGGAATCATTTTGTAAATATACGATGAGTTGAATAAAATATTGTGTGGATATTTTTCCTCATTGCATTTGTGATGGTATCAAAGCACCTTTTTCCTCTAAACGTGCTTTATTTATTTATTTTTCTTTGAGCCTGGCTTTCCTTCACGCGCTCGCTTGTTCCCCTATTTTGAGTCACAAAAACAAAGCTATTTTTTCTCTTTCGTTCCTCTTCGCCTTTCGCTCACCATGACTGAAGCAGTAATTCCTGTCATTAAATTGCCCGCAACGATCGACGATGCATCTGATGTTAAAGCTAAGTTGAATCCTTACCTTTTTCATCACTCTATTAGATTATTACGCTAATTACACAAAAACTTATTGGTGCGAGCAATTATATCTCCCGGAGTAAGGCGATGCACTTGGCTCGAAAAGAATAAAGTGGGGTTTGTAAATGGTACAATACATAAACCCAAAGGAGGCAGTCTGAGTCTTCTATTTGCTTGACAATGAAATAATGATATTATTACATCTTGGATAATCAATTCCATTTCGAAAGAGATAGCATCGAGTCTTGTTTATACCAAAAGGGTGAAAGTGAACTAAAAGAAAGATATCAGCAAGTAAATGGCCCTTCCATCTACCAGCTGCGGAAAGATTTGGTGACATTAGCACAAGGTTCTTTATCTATAGAAATGTACTACGTACAAATAACTGCAATTTGGCAAGATTTAATGGAATATAGACCATTAAACGAGTGCACCTGCCGAGGTTTGAAATCTCTTCTTGGATCTGAATTCCAAATTTGTTATGATTTTTTTTATGGGTCTAAATGAATCATTTGCTGGTCTTCTAGCCCAAATTCCTTTTGTTGGAATGCTTTGAATTTTGTTTGTTGGTGCTTCGAACAACCAAGTACGAGAGTTTCGCTATCCGGTCGTCCTGGTGTGGGTTCGGGGGCAATGCCTCCAAAACCTATTCAAAATTCGTATTTAGCATATTTATTTATTTGTAATTATTTACGATTATGACCTTAAGGTTTAAAATAATGCGTTATATAAATTCTCTAAGCCGGGAGGTGTCGTTTGATGTAATTTTCTGAAAATATTATCCCTAATAATATTGTTCTCCTTTTGCCCATGGACGTAGCTAACACACCGTTAGTGAATCACGTATATCTGTGTGTCGATCTTCTCTATCTCTACGTTTCTTTTTGTATTCTTTAATGAGTGTATTTCTGTTAAATCTTGAATTTTGATGGCCAAGAGAGAAATTGAAGACCAAAACATGTCTTGAAAATTCAAATTATTGTAATTTTGAATTTTATCTTTAATTTCTAGGATATTTCCATATGCCGGTCAATTTTGTTATTTTAATTTAATCATGCATGAGATGTATGTTTTAAGTTAATTTTTTAAATATTGCATAAAGTATGTCATTTAGATTATAATATCACCATAGGTTAAGCATATCATGCCTTTTATTTAAATATAAATGTTATATTTAAATTCTTAGGATAATCCCTTATTAAATGCATGTAGAGATTCTCTTTATTTAAATATAAATGTTATATTTAAATTATTAGGATAATTTATAATTAGATGGATGTAGAGATTCTCTTTTATTTAAATATGTGTTATATTTAAATTGTTAGGATAATTTCTAATTTTATGTATGTAGAGATTTTTTTTTTATTTAAATATAAGTGTTATATCTAAATTAAAGGTGTACATGGGTTGAGTTGGATTGGGTTGAGGGTATTTTTCGGACTAACCCAAAAATTCGGTTGGTTTGATTGGCAACCCAAATGACTCAAATAAAGTTTCCAACCCTTTGGTTGGGTTGGGTTGGGTTATAACTTATTTTTTTCTTTTTAATGAAAAATATGTAATTTATATACATCAAATGACTAATAACTAAAATCTCATAAAATTAAGATGTTAAATACCAAATATTTATGATATCTATTGTAAACTTTAAACAAAGACAAATATCATAATAATTTTAAAAGAAAATTATTAAAAATTAAAAAATTAATCAATACAAAGAAATCAAACTTTATATATATATATATAATTTGGGTTGGGTTGGGTCAACCCAAATTTTTTTTAACCAACCCACAACCCAACCCAACCCAATAAAAATAGAAAAATTCAACCCAACCCAAGAACAAAACTACCCAACCCAACCCTTACATTTTGGGTTGGGTAGTCCGGGTTATTGGGTTAAACACCCCTAATTTAAATTGTTGTAGATATTCATGTAGAGATTCTTCTCTAATTAAAATATAATTTTTATATTAGATAAGTAAATGAAGAATGAAGTAAGATTGCATGTTTAGATAAAGATAATTTTAATTTAATTTTAAATAGTTTAAAATTTATTTCTAATGAGATTAGAAATAGTGCATGCTTTTCTAATAGGATTAGGATCTTGCTTAATTAAAGATAAAATTGATTTTAGTTCTTTTTAGTGTATTAGAAAGATTGCATGTTTCCTTAATAAGATTAGGTTCTTACTTGATAAAGATAGAATTGTTTAAATTTTAAATAGTTTAAAATTTTCATTTATCTTTATTAGAATTCTAATGATATTAGAATAAAGTAAATTTCATAATTATCTAATGAGATTAAATTAAATTTTATCTTTTAATTTAGTTTTAAATAGTTTAATATGGGTAAATTAAAAGATTTAAATAATAAAAGGTTGCCTATAAGAGAACATTGTCTAAGGCACGTTCTGTCTAGAATTGGGGTATTTAAGCTGACGGTAAAGGAACATTCTTACCTAGGAACTGACCTGGGAATTGAATTAGTCAAACTTTTATTATAACATAATGTGATTAGTTTACTAAAGAGTTTAATAAACTTCGATATTTTACGTTATGTCAACTATTCAAATATAAAAGTTATGTTTGGACAAACAAAATTAAAACTTGGATAAATGATTTACCTTAAGTTTGTCTAAGTATGAAACCCTTATTTCAAAATACTTAGTGAGAGAATAGATGTATATGACATGTCGTCTCTCCTACATTCTTTGGTAAAATTCACATCGTTAGACTTATGCTTGGCCTCGTGGCACCCTGGGAACGTCCCCCTTCGAATGGTATTTGCATGGATCAAGATCAAGGTGAATTAGAGAAAGTATTTATAGTGAGTGGGAGAAGGAGTCAACATGTCCTACAGTCTCCACCAATGGTTTACAACATGAGACTCATGCTTGGCCTCGTGGCACTCTGAGAGCGTCCCCCTTCGGATGATGTTTACATGGATTAATATCAAGGTAAACTCCAGCAATGGATAGGACTATAGTTTTTTGTTTCTAATATTGACCTTTCCTTCGGCAGACTTGTTGGGGTAGAACTATAAAATCTAAAATGATGGGTTATACTTACAATAACACATTAAAGTTGTTAATGATGTTCTGACCAAATAATGGTAACTAAACATTATAGGAATAAGAGTTATTTTGGTATAATGTTTGGTTGAGAATGTCTCAATCCAGTGAAGGAGCACTTGACCTATCCTTCGGTAACACTTGTTCTAAATCACTAGAGTATCATTGCATTAGACATGATTTATAAGAATCATAGAATTAATGCTAAATTTGAATGAATATATGATTGCATGCTGTTAACTAATATACTTTATATATTTCAATGTTATTTCATTTTCTCTTATAATTTTAATTTTGAATTACCAATATAAGTCAAAATTGAGAAAATGTATTACTTGGAAAGGTAACGTTGACACTATATTAATGGAAGTGTAACTTCAGAATTTATCTTTAATTAAGAAATGTTCTTAAAGTCTTGTTGCCACTTCATGAATTGTTCATGAACCATGTGATTGATGAGTCACAATTAGAAAGATAGCTTATATTTATCTCGTAATTGGTATATTTGATGTCAAGTTTAGAAGATAAAGCACAAGAAAACAACAAATGGGATGTTGAAGTCGATATAAGCTTAATTTAGATGATTATCTAAATGATCTCAAGATTAAGCATTATAATCCAATAAAATAAAAACCATGTCTAGAGCTATATGAGGAAATGATTTCCATATTAGCTCGGGGAGTCATACTTTGAGGAATTTTAGAAATACCTCAATGGGAAGAAAAATAAGAATAAAAGTAAATATGATTTACTGGATTCTTGGTGGAGAATTAAGATTCATACCTACATAGTTGAATGAGAATTCACTATCAAATTATTTTTTCATTACAATTAGATTGTAATTCTTGGAATTTACTTAATGATGTTGAATAGTTTCTACAAGTTGGCACCGAGAAGTTCATCTCAGTTAGTGTAGTGGGAGATATGAGATGTCATAATTGTTACTTATGGTGAACATAGTAATTTTATCACCATATGAGAAATTTGATCTCTCAAATCTTTATTACTAATTAATTCATATGGTATGAATGTTTTATGTAATAAAACCTATTTTCAAAAGTTGTTTGAAAATATGTTAAGTTTTTAAATAAGTACAATTAGTATGAGTTAAAATGTTTTAACACATACAAAAAGCTACATTGAGACATTCAGGATTAATAAATCCAGACCGAAAAGACAAATTATCTTCTCCTAAAAGATAATTGTCTTTGGCTAATGACTAGCACGGGTAATTCTCTAAGAGTTAGAGTTAAATTGCTTTACCTGTTTAAAAATCTTGTCTTTCATGCAATATAATCATTTAACCTTATTGGATAAGGCAAAAGTCCAAAGAACATGTTTTACTTACACATTTTGATCCAAGTGGTCTGGAGAATGTAAAAATCAAACAAATATCGTAAATATATCATCAATCTAATTGATGAATATTTAGTGCATGAGTATCTTTATCTAATGCATCCCAAGTCTTTTATTTGAAGAGTTCAGAGAAGTTAGACAAAAACTCAAATCAATTGGCAAGTGTATCAAGACATATTATGATTAGATCATAAAAGTATATAATTTTTAGTACTACGCCTAATTGATAGGAAATGAGATTATATCTCAACTTTAAGCGTTTGATACAATTTGGGTGAAATTGTGCTTTAAAAAGGAGAAAGATAACCTTGTTAGACTTGGTCACATTAATGATGAGTACTTTGTTAAACATGGTCACATCATTAATAAATTATATATCATCACTAGATTCTGGCCAGGACGTGCAATAGAGATTACACTATGAACATTATTCTATCTAAACCTATATGGGAGACAATTTTGGATTATGGAAGTATAGTAAACTAGTTTATAACATTTCGGAATATGGGTACATTAAGATGCACATGCCGAAACAAACCCAAGAGGAATATATATATGTTCAAAGATAGGCCCATGGGTAGGTTGTCCTTGAGAAGAAACAAAATGGTCTTTTATGCAATCCCAAATAAAATAATGTATTTTTATGATAAATATTAATTTTATAAGGAATGTCAAATAAAAGACTACAAACCTTTACCGAGGTTAAATAGTGTTAATATTTTGGTTTCAAGTAAATCCACTAAATAGTCAACAAGTGTTATTAACTATTAAATCACATTTGAATGTCAACTTAATCAAAGAGAATAAGCCTCTATCATAGTGGAAGATTATGAGAAACTCAACTTTTACAATGACTTAATGAAAGTCAAAGTTGTCATATTAGTTGACAAGTTAAAAGCTTATTATCCTCAAAATTTTGTTGATGGATGTTGACAAGGATTGCTTGGACAAAGTTATGATCTCGAGATAAAGTTTACGTACTTCATCTCAAGTCTGAATTTGTAGACTTCTTGATGGGGTAAAATCTATAGGATATGGATCTATAAAGAGACATCCATGTGTAGATAAGAAGATGCATATCTTCAAACTAAAACTCATGGCACATAGTGAAATTTATTGAGAGAAATTAGATTGTGGGTCAATTTTCTCATTCATTGCCATAGTAAAGTCTTTAAGCATTGTTCATTGTTGCATATGGGATATATAAAATGAATGTTTAAATTATTTTATGAAAAGAATTTAAAAGATGCATCTACACAAACAAACAAAGGAGTTTGACTTTCAAAGATCAAATGCAAAGAGTTTGTAAAATTGTATTTGTTCATTTGAGAAATGAATCAAACAATTAGATCTTTGAATATAAGGTTTGATAAGAGTTATCATAACCTATGATTTTGTACAAATATTAATGATCTTGTATAGACAAGAAAGTCATTAATTGACAAGTGAATATTTCTCATGTTTTATGTTAATGACGTATTACTCATTATGAATGTTATACTATAACATAAAAATTTCACTACATACCAATTAGGGATATAATATTAAATGAGCCTCAAGCATCTTACATTTACAAATTGTTTGTTAAATATTATATGCAAAACTTTAAATGAATGATAATGTTATGTGAAGTTAAGTCTATGGAAGAGTATCCCAAGACACCTATTGAGGACAAATGATTAATTATCTTCTCTTGGTAGAAGAGATTTAATGCATAATAGAGACTTACCATTTAACTGATTAGTTATACCGGTCATATTAATAGTGTGACTATTGAGAACAAAATTAAAAGCTTTCTCAAAAGTATCTATGGATAATGAGAAATTATGTGTATGGTGTTAAGATATGATTTTTCACAAGATACACTAGGTTTTACAAAGATTTAGAGAAATCTATGGTAAGACTAATATTATCCTATGTGGTGGAGATTGGTACACAAAACATATGTTTTTGCTTGTGAAGCAAAATTTTGTGTAGCCATAAAATATCCTTAAAGATCTGAAAGTATTTCAGTTATGAGTTAGTCTATCACACTTATGAGATAATAGTGGTGCAAAGACTAAGGATATTAGCAAACACCAATGTTTAGGATAAGACATATTGAGAGAAAGTATCATCGTAGTAATCAAGATGATTTTAAATGACATATGATTTGATTTATATTAGAGGAATGTATGAGAGTCACATAAAATGTCTAGGATTAATTCTGTTAGCAGCTTTTGATAAACATGGTTCCAATTCAAATCATTCAAAGAAGAAGGATAATCGGCATCCAATCTATTCTCATTGCGGCATCAAAGGAAATAAGGTGGATCGATGCTATAAAGTTCATAGATATCGCTCGGTAATAGCTCTTTTTCTACATCTTAGAATCTTCCAACTTACCTTCCTCTATTAATTCTATAAGTACCAAGAAGGGTGTTGAAATCAAATCTGATGGAGTTAAACCCAATCAATCTGCATTCTTTGCAAGTCTCTGCAATAATCAGACACATTTGATGTCAATGTTGCAAATTCATCTCACTATTGTCATAGAAAATGGAGGAGTTACATAAGTAGCAGGTACTTGCTTTTCTGCCTTTTCATTGCTTGAAAACAAATGCACTGAAGTATGAATTATTGACTCGGGTGCTGCAAGCCACATTTGTCATGAATGTTATTTGTTTGTGAATATCAACCTGCCATTAATATTTCTATCGTCTTACCTACAAAAACTCTATTCTCTGTTGAATTCATTAGAGATGTTAAACTGACAGAAGAAGTATTGTCGACTGAAGACGATTGGGAAGGTTGATTTTAGGACAAGTTAAGATCGAAGACGATTGAGAAGGTTAATTTTACCGATGGTTTATATTTGTTGTCTCTACCTGATGATATTGTTCAAGAGGAAACTACCTTGCCATGTCAAGTTTCTTTTCACACTAGCATCAAAGATTGAGACACCTTTTGCTAAAAAACTAAAGTCTGAAGAATTTTTTTTTATAATTTTATTGATGATGATTGTCATACTTCTATTTGTCACATTTGTCCGTTAACAAAATAGAGCCATTTATCTTTCCTGCAAATAATCATGTTTCAAATAGTATTTTTGATTTGGTACATTGTCACAATTTGGGGACCGTTTAATACTCCATCACATTTTGGATATTATTATATTTTAACACTAGTGGATGATCATTCTCATTATACATAGGTATACCTTTTGAAGCATAAAAGTGATTTTCTACAAGTTATACCACAATTTTTCAAGTTGATTGAAATACAATTTTCTAAAAACATTAAGGTCAATGTCCTTAAATTGTGTTTCCATGAATTTTTTGCATCCACTGAAACTTTACATCAATACTCTTGTGTGAACACTCTTCAACAAAACTCAATAGTGGAAAGGAAACATTAGCATCTCTTAAATGTGGCCCGAGCACTTATATTTCAATCTCGAGTTCCTTTATCTTTTTGGAGTGAATGCATATTTATTACTACTCATATCTTCAATCGAACCCCTATGCCTCTATTGCTGCATAAAACTCCATATATTGTCCTTTTTCAAAGGAGGTTGACTTTTCTCTTTTACGTGGTTTTTTAGGTGTCTCGCCTATGCATCCGTTTTTATCAATACATATAACGAAATTTGACTCTCGAGCTTCTCTATGTGTTTTCATGGGATAGTCGGCTGGTGTTAAAGATCACAAGTTGTATGACACTACCAAAAAACACTTCTTTATATCTAGAGATGTTGTATTTTTTTGAAGAGCTTTTTCCCTTCCCTTCAATATAGCAAATTAATGAAACCATTACTTCATATTTTTTGCCTGATTTTATCTTGCCAACTGCTCTTCCAGTTCACTCTTTGCTTCATGACCTATCCTTACATCAAGAGGCACCTATGTTGATCCTTTTAATGACACAATGCCAAGTAGTAGCAGTCAACCAACTTTAAATAAAGAAGTTGTGCCTAATGATATTGCCCCCAACACAATAGTTGCTCCAAGAAGATCCACCAGGAAACACAATCCACTTTCTCATTTGAAGGAACTGAAATTAGTTGATGAAGACATTCTCCATTGGTAAATACCTAATTTATGAAGCTTATTCTCCCAATCATAGACATTTTCTCCCTAATGTTTCTATTGGAGTTAGCATGCAATGAGCAGAAGCAAACAAAATCATTAAACACTCTAATTAATCAATTTTAGCATCTAAGTAAGCATATTCATAAGATAGTAAGAGAGTTTTTGAAACATATCTTTGTAGAACTCTTCTATCTTCAAATTGAGCATGAATTTCACCTCCAAAGTATTGTAGACGACCACTTGATCTTTCCCACTATTCTTTTAGACTTTAGATTGGATTGTGGGATCTAAAATGAATTAGAATTCAGGAAACCTTGAGGGAAAGGTCTGGTTTTTTAGCTTGTAGTATCAAGAACACTTCATTAAAAATTTTAGGACAAAATCATTTACATGCTCAAATCTCAATTAAAAAGAATCAGTTTTATTCCGGTCAAGCATGTAACTACTTTGCGTTGAAGCTTGAAACCTCCTACTTAGAGCATTTTGGTGGATTTTTAGGTGTTTGAAAGTGGGATAAAGCCATTAAGTGAAATTGATTTAAAACCAATTTAATTCAAAATCAATTTTCACATTTTTAATTTAAATTTCTAAAACTTAAAATTAAACAAAATTGATTTATTTATTTAAATTTTTACAAAATTCAAAATTTAATTTTAATAGAATTAATTCAAACAATTAATTTTAATTAAAATTTATTTATTAATTAAATAACTTAATTAATTAAAATAATTTAATATCCAATATTAAATTATTAAATCACCAACTCCATAAACTTGAATCTCTATTCATATAATTAATATTTAAATCAAATTTAAATATTATCCAATTTTTTTAATTTCATTTAATTTGATAATTAAACGTGTAATTATATCATATATAATTACTAATTCTCTTAGTTCGAATTTGAATGCTTCAAATATACTCATCACTCTATTCTAAGGTTTAATCCATTTGTGAGCTATTAGGGAAACCTAATGGACCTACAGATCCTTGGTTCCAACGATTCGAGATTAATTGGCGAAACTCTTTAAACCGAATTAATCAACATTCGTTAATTGTCAAGTCATTCTATAAAAGCCTAGTAGTTGCACTCCCCTCACTGTAGATATATTTCTGTCCACTTGATTTAACCATAATCAGTAAGTCGACCTTTCACAGGTTGTTGGTAATAACGGTTAGGTCAAATGTTGTTTTACCCCTGAGATTATATTTTGCTCCTTACGTTCCACTGATCCTCTAATGAACAATTGATTTATGATCCAATCACCAAACCGAATCCCTCTCGGCCAGTGAGAGGGTGGGGGCCCTTGTTCAAGACATGGAATCAGTACTTAAGAGAACAACCTCTCTACTATCCTTAAAAGCGTGTAGAGTGAATTTCTTCTTGCTTCCTATATTCCCAGTTATCTAGCCGGTCTTACCTCTGAAATGAGAGGCTTATTGAGCCAACACTGTTAAGTCAACCCTCACCTATGAAAATCTAAGGATAATCCCAAATAAATAAGAGTTTATAGTTAGCTCAGGATTTAGGTCAAGTTACCTAGGTCATCGTTTTGAAATAGTTAGTCTTAAACAGTAAACAACATTATAAAGTAAGAGTGACTTATTTCTTCGTCCGGTCTTATACAAACTCTTTGCATAGGACGCCTACACTCGTCTGTCTCCACATAAATGATTCAGGATCATATCGTTTGTACTAGATACAAAATGGGCCATATCCGATAGTGTTACCAGAATAAGACATTCAATCCTTATTCGTATACTATAGACCGTTTTGGCTATCTACTCGAACTTGATCCATTTTATGTCTCCACATAAAGTCCAAATACTCATGAAATAGCTATGGATCTTAGTTTATTGGATTTAAGCTTTTACAAGTGCAATTTACATATTCGAAAACATATTTATCAAATAAATCTTAGTAACATCTTTATTTCAAATAGAATATGTTTAAATTTACAAACTGCGAGTTTTAGGACATACAACCCAACAGTATATATTGTTTATGAACCTACATTTTTTCATCAAGCTATCAAATTTTCTCATTGGAAAAAGGCCATGAATGAAGAAATCGAAGCTATGGAACACACAAAGACTTGGACAGTAGTTACTTTATTGAAGGGACGTCACTCAACTGGTAGCAAATGGTTTATCGGGTGAAATATAAGGCTGATGGTTCTGTAGACCGCTATAAAGCTCAACCAGTTGCTAAGGGCTATAACCAACAAAAAGGAATTGATTTCCTAGACACCTTTTCTTCTGTTGCCAAAATTGCAATTGTCAAAATACTTCTTACACTTGTTAATTTAGACATTAGCACAAATGGACATGAACAATGCTTTTCTTAACTGGGATTTATTTGAAGAGGTTTGTATGTCCCTGGCTTTAGGATATAATGTTGGAACGAACACGTGCGCAGCGGAAGAAAAACAAATCTAAAGTACTATAATTAGGTTAATTACAAAGATAAGCATGCAATTGAAACAACTAAAGGGGGAAAATAATACAACCTTTATAGACTTTAAATCTTCTCCAAATTAGCTCCAATTTCCTCACGAACGATTCGTAGACCACCACGAGAGTCTTCTCGACTATTCTCCATCCTTAGAACATGATGGTAGGATCCCGTAAGTGACTAATTTGGAGAGGAAAAGGTTAAGTCTTTGAGAGAAAATTGTAATGAGATTATCACATATTCTCATCAAATTCCACTATGACCAAGAGTCTCTGAAATTCAATAAACTCTTCCTTTTAAAGACCATTACATGCAAAACATGCAACTTTGAGTTTGATGAGAAGTTGACACTAAAAAATCCACTAACTCAAAGTGGGATTTAGTGGGGCAAGTGTCTTCAAATGAAGACAACACTTAGCAGTGCAAAAGATGACATCTTCTACTCACAAATGTTGGATCTTTTCACTAACTTGGTCAAATTTTGACTCTCAAAGTCCAAAGTCAACAAATTTGACTTTTTGACTTTCAAAAGTCAAAAGTCAACAATTTGACTTTCATTGCATTTTTAACCTAGTCAACAATTTCATTTTTAATGCAATTTTGACCAATTCCATTTAATTTTAAAATTAATTCTTATAATAATTAATTAAATACTAATTCAAAGTGGGATTTAGTAGGGCAAGTGTCTTCAAATGAAGACAACATTTAGCAATGCAAAAGATGACATCTTTCACTCACAAATATTGGATCTTTCCACTAACTTGGTCAAAGTTTAACTCTCAAAGTCCAAAGTCAACAAAGTCAACAAATTTGACTTTTTGACTTTTAAAAGTCAAAAGTCAACAATTTGACTTTCATTGCATTTTTAACCTAGTCAACAATTTCACTTTTAATGCAATTTTGACCAATTCTATTTAATTTCAAAATTAATTCTAATAATAAATTTTAAAACTAAATTGATATTAAATAATTAATTAAACAATTTAATTAATTTAATTTAATATTAAATTCAACACTAATCCCAATGAATATAAATCCTTATTCATAATCTTGATATTTAAATCTTATTTAAATCTTATTTAAATATCTTCTATTTTCTCTCTCTTTATGTTTTAGTTCACAATTAAACATTAGGTTAAATATATTGTATATATTGATTACTTTGCTCCAAAACCCAAATTTGAACACTTCAAATTTGTTTTTCACACTGTTCTAAGGTTTAGTCTGATGTGAGCTAGTAAGGGAACCTCATGAACCTACAAATCATGGGCTCCAACAATCTATGATTAACCGGCTAAACTCTTTAACCTAATTATCCACCATTTGTTAACTACCAGGTCACTCCATTAAAGCCCAGTAGTTGCACTCCCCTCACTATAGATATATTATGTCCACTCGATATAACCATGATTAGTAAGTTAATCCTTCACAACCCTTCATAGGTTGTTCGTAATAACGGCTGGATCAAAAGTTGTTTTACCCCTGAGATTACATCTTGCTCCTTAAGTCCCACTGATCCTCTAATGAATAATTGGTTTGTGATCCAATCACTAAACTAAATCCCTCTCGAACCACCCCATGTTTAAGACCCAGAGTCAGCACTTAAGGGAAAAACCTTTCTACTATCCCTAAAAGCGGGTAGAAGTGAATTCCGTCTTGCACCCTATGTCCCCAGCTATCTATCTAGTCCTACCCCTGAAATGAAGGAAATCGGACATGAGGATTTTCATGAGCAGTGGAAGGATCGTTCTAAATTTCATTCGTATATGAATATTAACAATTACAATCAAGAAACGGAAACATACAGGCTATGCACAAAACAAAATTACAGCATGCTTTTACAAGATCAATGGATAGAATTCTACATACATTTGAAGACTCATCTTCAATCTCCTTTGATTACAAATGCTCGAACAATCAGCAAGACTGCAACATACGAACGCTCGTACACCACGACTGCAACACAGCACGACTAACTCCGACCATGAACACAATGAGCGGCCTCTAAAAACCTCGACTATGTTGAGTTGAGGATGACTCCAATACAATGGCTACCTTGGTATTCTCGGTGTGAAAATCCAGAAGTGTGGGCTCTGTGTGGACTTGGTTAGAGGACGAGACTGGAGGAAGAACAATCGTGTAAACGATTGAGCAAGTGGGAGATGACAAGGTCTATCGTATAGACGATGCCCAATCGTTTAACAAACGCTATGCGATCGTTTAGCAAAAGCTCTATGATCGTTTAGCTAATCGGCCAGCTGAGTGACTATCGTGTAGTGTCACTCTATGATCGTTTAGTCTCTCTTTAGCTATCGTTTAGTGAATCTTATTCACTTGATAGCCAACCGTGAGAACTTTCCGAGAATAGAAACTCTCAATCATCAACCTCTAAATTTAGGAAAATATTTTTCCTTTTATCTCACGGTTACCCTGAAAATTACCAATAACCTCCCACTCAATTGGTTATTAAAGAAAAAGAGATAATTATCCAATAATTAATATTATTATAAATATATATGATAACTAACTTACCATACTATATTTATAACCTATAGTTTTAATATTTCATCTCATGTAACATCTAAAATATAGTTCTTTTTCTATTTCATGGCAATTAATGTAAATCTCATTTACATTAATTCTCCACTTGATGTATCTTATACATCACAACGATCCTATCATATATAATCGAATTACTTCTTGTCAATTTAAACATTTCAAATTTGAAGGATCTCTTATCGAAGAGTTCCATGAGTACGTTCGGATCGCTCCGAGCTCACAGTGACCAAAATACAACAATATACATTCAACATACAGTTATGCAAACAAACACTAATTATTGGCATGCTATGAACAAGATAAATAACAAGGGAGAGAGTTCCATACTAGTTGAAGACAATCTTTAATCTTCGGAACTCAATGCAGCAGAACCCTCCAAGCGATCTACCAACACCCAGCAGAAGCATCAACGACAATAGCACGAACAACCGCACGAACACGAACGCCGCGGGACGACACCACCAATAAAGAGCCTCGGGTATTCTCGAGTGAAAATCCAAAGTGTGGTCTTTGATGAATTTGGTAAAGGAAGGAGGAAACACAAATCGTGTAGGCGATAAGCAAATGGGAGGAAAAAAGACGCTATCGCATAGCAGATTGCTTATCGTTTAGGAGAAGTTACACGATCTTGTAGGATTTACTGAACGATCGTTTAGCTAAATTGGCATACTATACGACCGTTTAGAGAAGCTATGGATTGTGTAGTCGACAGTGTGCGATCGATTAGGCGCGAGGTGGACGATCGTTTAGGCGGAGAGTGCTATCGTATAGGCTTTCGAAAAAAACTTAAGCGATCATTTTCTTTTCTCCAACACGCGCTCTCTATCTTTCCTTTGGGACGACGATTCAAAATGAAACGATTTCATTTTTAATTCATCGGTTACAATAACCAATGCTGCCCTACTAACCCACGTCCGAATGTGAATTTTTGGATTAATTATCATATAATTAATCAACTGATTAATTAATAAATATAATCATATTATATTTTTATCCTATAGTTTGATATCACATATCCACTATAGTATTTTCTCCTCTACTTGATGTAAATCATATTTATATCTAAATTTCCTCCACAATAAGGTATCTCATACATTTAGCCAATAATATCATATATAATTAACCAGTCCAATTATATCATATATAATCGAACTTCCTCTTGTCAATTTGTATATTTCAAATTAACCCAAACACTGGTTCTCGACTTTATCCAAGCTACTCAAGGGACCTAATGAACCTGTGGCTCGAAGCTCCAACGATTCGTAAATAGCTGACTAAACTCTTTAGCCACGAGATCCACCATCCGTTAGATGTTAGGCATTCCACTAAAGACCAACAGTTGAACTCTTCTTACCACAGATATATTTCTGTGTCCATCGGATATAACCAATCATGAGTACGATGACCCTTCACAGATGCTTATAAGTACAGCTGGGTCAAATTATCGTTATGCCCCTGTAGTTACATCTCACTCCTTAAGTACCACTGATTCCTCTAATGAACAATACAACATAGTCCAACTATGTGTAAACACCTCTCGGACCAAGAGAAGGTGTGTGGCGCCACATCGTTCAAGCCCCGAAATCAGCCCTTAAGGGAGCTATCTATCTACTTACCCCTGCCTCGGGGAAAGATTGTGTAGCTAAGTTCCCAGCTCTCAAATCAGACGAATCCCCAAAATGGTATGTTTGAATCGGCGACCTGGCCACTCGCACCCATACAAATCAAAGAACCGCCCTCAATGGCAGGAGCTCCCAACTCACTCAGGATTAAGGTCATGTTACCTATGGTCATCCTAGTGAAGTGAAGTCTCTGTCATGAACGGTGTTATATAACGAGACGTTAACACTTCATGGTCAGGTCTTATACAAACTCTTTGTATAAGACGCCCCCGCTCGCATGTCCCCAGCACGAATGATCAGGATCAGACCATCAGTGACAAGTCACAACACTTGTAACCATTCCACAAAGCAGACCGCATCCGTAGCGTTATCAAGATAAGGTTTCCCTCCTATATCCATATATTACAGACCATTTTGGTTATCACTCAAGACATCCACTTGTATGTTACCACATACATGCTTGAGTCACATATAGATAACCAGGGATTTTATGTTTATTGGTTTGTGGTAAAGCAAATAAAACAAGTAACTGAGCAAAAAAAAGATGTGGAGTAAATATCATATATTAACAACAAAAGCGTTCGTACAAACAGTTTACAAACTACAGGACATGAGACTTTAGGGCATCAACCCCAATAAAATTAACACCAAGAACTGATCCTCAACTTGAATCCATTGAGCTACCAAGGGGACCTTATGGACCTGTAGCTCGGAGCTCCAACGCTGCGTGAATAACTGACTAAACTCTTTAGTCACGGGATCCACCATCCGTTAACTGCCAGGCACTCCACTAAAGACCGACATTTGAAGTCTCTTTACTACAGATATATTATGTGCCTATATCAACCAATCGACAATGTGATAACCCTTCACAGATCGCTCGTAAGTACAGCTGGGCCAATAACCGTTATGCCCCTGTAGTTACATCTAACTCCTTAAGTACCACTGATCCCTCTAATGAACATAAGTCATAGTCCTACTCTGACTGAGTCCTCTCTTCCAAAGAGAAGCTGCAGCCACTATGTTCAAACCCCAGAATCAACCCTTAAGGGAGCAATCTATCTACTTACCTCTGCTTCGGGGAAGGAGTGAATTTCATCTTATGTAACTAAGTTCCCAGCTCCTAAATCAGACAAATCCCCAAAAAGGTAGGCATGTTGAGTTGGCAATCTTGCCACTCTCACCCATACTAATCAAAGGATTGGCCTCAAAGACAGGAGTTCCCAAAACACTTAGTATTGAGGTCATGTCACCAATGGTCGTTTAGGTGAGATGTAAGTCTCCAATATCAACGGTGTTATATATAGAGACGAATCATCTCGTGGTCCGGTCTTATACAAAATTTTTATATATGACACCATCGCTCGCATGTCTCCACATGAATGGTTAGGATATACCATATGTAGTAGTTTATAACACTTGCAAACCTTTACAAAGCAGGCCGTATCCGTAGTGTCACCAGGATCAGGAATTCCTCCTTAATCCTTATACTACAGACCTATTTAGGTTATCACTTAAGGCATGATCCACTTGTATATCTCATATACATGCTTAAGTTTACATACAATAACCATGGATCTTTGTTTATTGGATATGAGTAAATGTCAAATAAAGTAACTCTTATTTTATTCATAACAATATGTATAGATTACAAACTCTGGGAGAATTAGGACACCAATCCCAACATGAAATGGGAGGCTTATTGAGCCGACGCTATTGAGCCAACCCTCACCCATGCAAATCTAAGGATAATCTCAAATAAACAGGAGTTTATAGTTAGTTCAGGATTAAGGTCAAGTTACCTAGGTCATTGATTTGAAATAGTCAGTCTTAAACAGTAAACAACGTTATAAAGTAAGAGTAACTTAATTCTTGGTCCGATCTTAGGCAAACTCATTGTATAGGACGCCCCCACTCCTCATGTCAATACAAGAATAAATCAAGATCACTTCGTTTGTAGCATTTTACAACAAATTATAACAACTACAGAGTGGGCCACATTGAATATTGTTACCAGAATAAGGTACCCAGCCTTATTCACATACTATAGACCGTTTTGACTATTTACTGAACTTAATCCACTCTTATGTCTCCACATAAAGTTCAAGTATTCAAATAATAGTCATGGATCAGTTTATTGGATTTAGACTTTACAAGTGCAACTCACATATTCAATAACAATTTTATTGAATAAACGTCAATAACATCTTTATTGATAATAGAATATGTTTAACATTACAGACTCGAGTTTTAGGACATTCAACCCAACATATAAATCTTCTCTTGTTACTTGTAAAATGGAGCAATTAGTCTGTCGACTAAATAAATCCATCTATGGATTGAAGCAAACATCTCAACAATGCTTTACGAAATTCTCAAGTGTTTTGCTTAGCCATGACTTCACTCAATCAAAATCTTATTTTTCCTTATTTGTTCATGGCAGTGGTACCACCTTTGTGGCTTTACTTGTCTATGTTGATGACATCTTATTAATTGGACCTTTTAACCAGGAAATTGGCTCTGTTAAGAAGATACTTCAATCTCATTTTTTGTTTAGAGACTTGGGTTCGATCAAATATTTCCTTGGGTTAGAATTGTCTCATTCACAAAAAGGATTATTCTTATCACAACAAAAATATTGTCTCTAGATATTTGAAGATACTGGATTACTTGATGCAAAACCAGCTTCATCTCCTTTTGATATTAATCTAAAGCTGTCAAAAGACATTGGCATTCGTTTATTTGATGATGAAGTTATGTGGTACAGAAGATTGATTGGTCAATTATTATTCTTACAAATTTCATGACAAGACATTTCTTTCGTTGTACATTGACTTGGTCAATATTTGCAACAACCAACACACATTTAGATGCAGTATTTCATTTGTTGAGATACTTAAAGAAAGCTCCCAAACAAGGTGTCTTAATATAACCAATTACTACCTTTCAACTCAAAGCTTATGTTGATGCAGATTGGAGAGCTTGTCTTGATACAAGGCATTCAGTTACTGGTTTTTACATCTTTTTAGGCGAGTCTTTGATTTAATAGAAATCGAAGAAGCAACCCACTGTCTCCCGCGCTTCTACTAAAGTAGAGTATAGGGCTCTTGCCTCTGTTACGAATGAAATCTTATGGACCCATCAATTGCTTACCGATCTGAAAATTGAAACGTTGACTCCTTCACTTGTCTACTGTGATAATTAAGTTGTTATTGCCATCGCCTCAAATTCAACCTTCCATGAAAGAACAAAGCACATCAAAATAGATTGTCATTTTGTACGAGACAAGATTTTTGATAGCTCAATCAAAGTTCTTCCTATTCAAACTTCTCGACAGCTCATTGATATGTTTACTAAAGCTTTAGCTTTTTCCACGTTAGAACCTGTTTTGTGCAAGTTGGGTGTTTTTATTAACCAATTTAAAATAACTACAGATTTTGATACCGTTAGCTAGTTTGTTAGAGTTTGTTAGGAATTTGTTATTAGGATTTACTATTGCCTATATGTACTCGGAGAATCCTTTTGTAAATATACAATAAGTTGAATAAAATATTGTGTAGATATTTTTCCTTATTGGATTTGTTAACAACCAACCACATCAAATTTGAGCTTCCACCGCACATCTATATGTATAATATTACTTTTAAATTTAGGAATGATCAAATTAAACTTAAAAAATATTCCACTAACGTGATAATACTTTCTAATCATCAAGATGAACTTTAGTGAAATCTAAAATTTATAGAACTTGACGCACCTAACAAGAATGTGATGTAATCAAGAATAATTGTATTCTCATTCTCCGTAATTAAAGTATTCCAAGTTATAATCGAAAATGATTTTACTACCACACTTATTAATGAGCCGTGTTAGTAATTAGAATGAGAAAATATGAAGACCTAAAGAGATTCTGAAGTCCCAAAATGCTTCAAATGATGTCTTAACTTCCTTAAAGAATTTACTTTGACCCTATATTCCATTCCATGTATAGATTGTATGTCTACAAAAAAAATGCACCTCTAGTAGAAAGTTGATGACGTTTACATGAGAATATTAGGAATGGCCAATATTAGTTCCATAGTGAACTGGAAAAAGGGAATTTGTGTAAATAGAACTTGGTTACTCCCAAAATAAATGTATAAACCAAATATCCAAGCACTTAAGTTTTGGAGAATGAATCTCCAAATACTTAATCACAATCTAGTTTACTGACAAGGACTTCAGGTTCATACAATTTTCAAGCTTAAGATGGCCAGCCACATCAAACTTGAGTTTAAGCAAATCAGCTTTATCCAATCAGCAACATCAGACTTGAGCTTCAACCAGCCAACCATATCAAACTTGAGCTTCTGTCACTGTGGCCAACACATCTATATGACACAATATTACTTTTATATTTAGGAATGATCAAACCAAACTTCAAAAACATCCCACTAACATGATAATGTTTTCTACTCGTCAGGATAACTCCTTTTATCTTTATATAAGTTTTTTTTCCTTAAGTGAGAGCTAAAATTTATAAAACTTTGCGTACCCAGCAAGAATGTGATTTAATCAGAATCATTTCATTCTCGTTTTCCCTTGCTAACTTCAAGTATTAAGTTATAATAAAAAATGATTTTACTACCACACTTATTAATGAGCCATAAAGCCACCAAAGCAGCTCAATTGAGTGTTAGTTAGCTAGCATGGTGAGGAAATATGAAGACCTAGAGAGTTTTGAAGTCTCAAAATGCTCCAAATGACGTCTTAACTTCCTCAAAGAATTTATTTTGATACTATATTTCACTCTATATATTGATTGTATATCTACCAAAAATTACACCCTTGGTAGAAAGTTGATGACATTTACCTAAGAAAAATTGGATGTGGCTAAATATTAGTTCCATAGTGAATTATGAAAGGAAACTTGGTGACTCCCAAAATAAATTGGTAAACTCAATATCCAAGCATTCAAGTTTTGGAGAATGAATCTCCAAATACTTGATCACAATCTCGTTCATAGACAGGGATTTCAAGTCAGACTTAAGCTACAGCCAACCAGTCACATGAAAATTGAGCTTCTACCACCATCGCCAGTGCATATGTATGATACAATATTACTTTAAGATTTAGATTTAGGAATGATCAAATCAAACGTCTAAAACATCCCATTAACATAACTTTCTACTTGTAGGATGACCTCTTTTACCCTTGCATAGTTTTTGTTTTTTTCCTTAGTGAAAGCTAAAATTTATAAAACTTGGTGCATCCAGCAAGAATGTAATGTATTTAGAAATTATTGCATTCTCATTCTCTCTCACTAACTTCAAGTATTCCAAGTTATAATGGGAAATGATTTTACTACCACAGTTATTAATGAGCCATAAAGCCACCAAAGCAACTAATTGAATGTTAGGTAGCTAGCGTAGTGAGAAAATGTGAAGACTGAAGAAATGTTCCAAAATATTGAGGGGAGAGTAATTTGTGGTGACTTTATCATCAACTTTTGTGCCTTTTTATTGAGATGAAGAAATGATTAAAAAAAATTCTATAAATTTTGAGAGAATTAATGAAAGGAGAAAAAATGTACAAAAGGTTGAGTAGAAGAGACCAATCCCCTAATAAACAACAGTACAAAGAGATAGATGAGAAAGTGGAGAAAATGGATTGTTGAAGAAACTCCAAAAATTATTTCTAGATTCATGTTGGGATGGGGAGGTATAACTCTAAAGAAGAATAGGGTAAGGTCTTTAAGTAGATAAGGTAACCCTACAAAAATCTCTACCTTTTACTTTGCGACATAATAGCCAAATAGATATTTATCTATTTTAAATTAGATGTCACATCAGTATCTAGTAACATTGTTAATGATAGAGACTGAAATGGACACTTTTTAAAAGTTTGACTAAAACAAATGTTATAAAAGTTTAGAGTGAATGTTTTTTAAAAACAAAACTGAAGCATGAACGGCATCGTGTCTCTAATTTCAATTTTACAGAACAACATAAAATACAGAGAAGACGGAAACATGTCATTAAACATTCAAACGAACAACATGCTTCTTCACAGAACAAAGAGAGAAACTAAGGGGAGAGTAACACTTACCCTCGAAGATTAAATTATTCACGTTCTTCTTCCATCATGTATTGTTCGAATGAACTCCATCTTCCACAAACTCAAAACACCCAAAAGAACACAACAACCCAAATTGGACACCACCACGGAAAATCCTTAGTATTCTTGGAGGGTGAGAATCCGTGAGAGTGGTGGACTTCATTTTAATTTTGGAAGAGAAAGATTTTTGTTCTTAAGAGGAGTGTATATAGAAACTTGAGAGTATAGAGATTCTGAGAGCTTCTGTGAAGAAGGTGAAGTATATGTCTTAATGATCTCTCTACATGAAATCAATTTTCACATTCATTATGAGAGAATAGGTTGAGGAAGTTAACCTCCCCAATATTTAATTTTAAATTCAAAAAATGAATTTAATATAAATATAAGTATATATATAAATATACTACTTTAATATATATAACAAACCTTATGTTATATCAAATTTAACATATAAACTATAGTTTATATTATATCACACATAATATAACCTATAGTTTATTATTCTCTCATTTAACCTATAGTATTTAATTTGACTCAAATTCATATTAAATTTAACCTATAGTTTTTATATGAATCACATGCATATAAAGATTTGAATCATATTCAAATATTTATTTCCTCTCAAATAAAACTTTATATTATAATGTTTTATATACACTATATTAATTATATCACATATAATTAATTCCCTATATTTATTTGAACTAATCAAGTTAATCCAAAATTAATTCGATTTTGATTAATCCCAGTTGAGCTACTAAGGGAACTTTATAAACATATAGATTGAAGCTCCAATGATACTTGATTAATTAATTAAACTCTTTAACTAAATTAACCAACTTCCATTAACTATCGGTCCAGCTACACTATTCGTACTATAGATATATTTCTATGTCCATTGGATACCACCAATCAATGGTGCGTTGACCCTTCACAAATTGCTTGTAAGTACAATTGGACCAAAATTACCATTTTGCCCCTATAGTTACATCTAACTCCTTAAGTACCACCAATTCCTCTAATGAATAATAAGTCATAGTCCAACTATGACCAAAACCCCCTCGGGCCAAGAGATGATGTGGCGGCACATTGTTCAAGCCTCGAAATCAGTTCTTAAGGGAGCAATTTCTCTACTTACCCTAACACTATGGAATGAATGAATTCCTTCTTGTGAAGTCTATTGGGGTTAATGCCTTAAAGTTTCATGTCCCGTAGTTTGTAAACAGTTTGTACGAACGCTTGTGTTGTATAATATATGATATTTTACTTCACATCTTGTATTTTGCTCAGTTGCATGTTTTATTTGAAGGAAATCGAAATTCGAGATTTCCATGAGCAGCGGAATAAGACTATTTCAAATTACAATCATGAATCAACAAATCATTTACAGTTGACTTCAAACATAAACAGTTATATAAATCATACAGAAATTACATCATGAAAGTCTCAAAAGAACAAGAGAAGAAACTCTACACAAATAGGCAGAAACATCTCCACGCTCTGTTCCGCGACCGCCCGAACAACAGCGACCATGAACACTCGATCTACACGACCGCAACACTGCAGGAACACAGCATGAACACTTCGCACTCGTCCTCAACGATCTCCTCGGTCATGAACTCCTCTGCAACAGCGAACGGCCTCCACAGCACCACGAATGGCCTCAAGAAAACCTTGATGATGTTGAGTTGAGTCTGACACCACCAACAAGGCGACCTTGGTATTCTCGATGTGAGAATCCAGAGGGTGGGCTCTGTTCGGACTTGGTATGAGGCAGACGAAGGGAGGAAATACACGACTGGGCAAGTGGGAGAAGGGGTGACCTATCATATAGGTCAATGCCCAATCGTTTAGATAAAATTATGCGATCATCTAGCTAAAGCTATGTGATCATTTAGTCTATCGTTTAGCTCGGTCTGTCGCATACAGACTCTACATGATCGTTTACCTTGGGCCAGCGATCGTCTAGAAAAGCTATGCGATTATTTAGTAAATACTGCACGATCGTTTAGCTCGCACCTGCACAATCGTTTAGCTTGCCCAGCCGTCGTTTAGTAAATCTGTATTTACTTGACGACCACCGTGAGTTTCTATATGCCGAGAGAAAACTCAAAATTATTTTCAATCTTTTGTAAAAACTTCATTTTCAAAATAGAAAACCAATTTCCTTTTAAACTCACGGTTACCATGATCCAATAACCACCCACTACTTTGGTTATTTAAAAGAAAAATATTAATTATCTAATAATTAATATTATTATAAATATAATTGATTACCAATTATCATACTTATTTATAACCTATATTTTAATATTCATCTCATGAAACATATAAACCACAGTTCTTTTCCTATTCCATATACTATTAAATTCTCATTTATATTCAACCTCCACTAGATGTATCTTATACATATACCAATTATATCATATATAATCAAAAATACCTCTTATCAATTTAACATTTCACATCAACACCAAACTGATCTCAACAGAATCCAAGCTACAAAGATCTCATACCTTAGCTCCGAAGCTCCAACTGTATGTGAATAACTAACTAAACTCTTTAGTCACGGAACACCATCACTTAACTTCTAGCACTCCATTAAAGACTGACAGTTGAAGTCTCCTTACTACAGATATATTATGTGTCCATTTAACCGATCAGCAGTGCGACAAAACCCTTCAACAGATCGCTCTGTAGTACATCTGGCCAATAACCGTTATGCCCTTGTAGTTACATCTAACTCCTTAATACCACTGATCCCTTAATGAACATAAATCATAGTCTCTACTATGACTGAATCTTCTCTTCCAAAGAGAATTTGTGGTCATATGTTCAACCCCCGAATTAGTTCTTAAGGGAGCAATCTCTCTACTTATCCCTGCTTCGAGAAAGAGATGAATTCCATTTTGTGCATTGAGTTCCCCAGCTCCAAATCAGACAAGTCCCCAAAAAGGTAGGCATGTTGAGTTGGCAATCTGCACTCTCACCCATACTAATCAAGGACCACCCTCAATGCAGGAGTTCCCAATACACTCAGGATTGAGTCGTGTCACCTATGGTCGTTTAGTAATGCAAGTCTCTAGTATCAACAGCATTATATACAGAGTCTAGTCATCTCGTGGTCCAGGTCTTATACAAACTCTTTGTATAGGACACCCCCGCTCCACGTCTCCACACGAATGATCAGAATCTACCATCTATAGTAGTTTACAACACTTGCAAACCTCTAAAAAACGGGTCGTATCCATAGTGTCACCAAGATCAGGTATCCCACCTTAATCCTTATACTACAGATCGTTTTAAGTTATCACTTAAGGCATGATCCACTTATATATCACATATACATACTTAAGTTCACATAAGATAACCAAGGAGCTTTGTTTATTGGATATAAGTAATGCCAGAATTAAATAACACTTATTTTATTCATTGAACAATGTGTATCTTTACAAAATAACGAGACTCTGGGAGAATTAGGACACCAATCCCAACAATTTTCCACTTTTCCTAATGACTCGGGAGACTAATGTACAATACAATATAAAAATGTACAATATATAATAAACTAGGGCATACCCCAGTATCATCTCCCACTTGCCCTAGACAAGATGTCGCATGTCCCGCAAACCCAGAATCTCCAGTTGACCCTTGAACACTTTAGCCGTGGGGGCCTTTGTAAAGGGATCAACAACGTTGTGCTCCGATGCGATCTGTTGGACTATTACATCACTACGACGCACAATCTCCCTGATCAAGTGATATTTTCGTTCTATGTACTTACCTCGACGATGACTCCGAGGCTCCTTCGAATTTGCCACAACCCCGTTGTTAACACAATAAAGAGTGATAGGAAAATCCATATTTGGAACAACTTTCAAATCTATAAAGAACTTCCTCAGCCAAACAGCCTCTTTAACTGCTTCACTAGCCACTACGTATTCGGCTTCCATAGTGGAGTCTACGATGCATCCTTGCTTGATGCTTCGCCAAACTATAGCCCCTCCATTTTTAGTAAACACTAACCCCAATGTCGATTTGCGAGAATCTCGATCGGTCTGAAAGTCAAAATACGTGTATTCTATAAGGATCAGATCCTTATCTCCATACACAAGTATGTAGTCCCTCGTTCTCCGAAGATACTTGAGGATCGTCTTGATCGCCGTCCAATGATCAAATTCTGGATTGGACTGATACCGACTGACAATCCCTATTGCATAGCAAATGTCGGGTCGAGTACACAACATTGCATACATTAAGCTTCCTACAGCAGAAGCATAGGGAATTCGTCTCATCTCTTCAACTTCTTGATGTGTCTTAGGACATTGATCCTTAGACAGAACGATTCCATGCCTGAAAGGTAACAAACCCCTCTTGGAATCCTACATCCTATACCTGATCAACATTTGATCAATGTACGATGCCTGAGATAGGGCTACCATTTGTTCTTGCGATCTCGAATGATCTGGATCCCGAGAACATACTTTGTCTTACTCAAATCTTTCATTTAGAACTGGGCAGCTAGCCAACTCTTAATGTCAGTCAAATATCCTACATCATTCCCAATTAGTAGGATAACATCCACATACAGTACCAGGAAAGCTACTGAGTTATTGATGATCTTCTTGTAAACACAAGGCTCATCAACGTTCTGGTCAAAGCCAAACGACTTGACAGCAGTGTTAAATCTGATGTTTCAAGATCGAAATGCTTGTTTCAGCCTATAAATGGACCTATTAAGCTTGCAAACTCTTTGCTCTTGATCTGGAACTATGAACCCCTCTGGTTGAGTCATATAGATGATCTCCTCAAGATTACCATTCAGAAAGGCAGTCTTGACGTCCATTTGCCATATTTCATAATCATAAAATGTGGCTATGGACAGGAGAATCCTGATAGACTTCAGCATGATAACAGGTGAGAAAGTTTCCTCATAGTCAACTCCCTCAATCTAGGTATAACCCTTTGCCACGAGTCTAGCCTTAAAGGTTTGTACCTTTCCATCTACCACTCTCTTTCGCTTATAGATCCACTTACACCCAATAGGTTTGACCCCATCAGGTGGATCAACAAGCTCCCAGACGTTATTGAAGTACATAGACTCTATTTCTTGGTTCATGGCCTTAACCCATTCATCTTTATAAACATCCTCCATTGCTTTCTTAAAAGACAATGGATCCTCGACCCCATCATTCGTAATGACGTTTTGGGCTTTAGTCAAACCCATGTAGCGATCCGGTGGGTTCATAACCCTCCTACTACGTCGAGGTTGTTTAAACTCTTGAGCTGGTTAACTAGACATCCTGACCTCAACAACTCTTATTGATCTGTCGGTCTGCTCAACAACTCTTGTTGAACCCTTAGTAGTCCCAGTCTCACTTGAGATCTCACGTAAAACAAGCTTACTTTTTGGCTTATGATCCCTCATGTGATCTTCTTCCAAGAAGATAGAATTAGTGGAAACAAACACTTTGTTCTCACTTGGATCATAGAAGTATCTTCCTCTCGTTTCCTTAGAGTAGCCCACAAAGAGGCAAACCTTCGAACGCGATTCCAACTTCTTTGGGTTAGTTGCTAGCAGATGTGTCGGACAGCCCCAAATCCTGAAGTAGCGTAAACTACCTTGACGACCTCTCCATAACTCAATAGGTGTTTCAGAAAAACTTTTCGAGGGGACGTTGTTCAGGATATAACATGTAGTCTGCATTGCATAACCCCAAAACGAGTCTAGAAGATGAGCATAACTCATCATAGATCGAACCATGTCCAACAAGGTCCTGTTTCTCCTTTCTAATACACCATTCTGCTGAGATGTACCAGGGGCCGAGATTTGGGACACAATCCCATGTTCTAGCATATAGTTCTGGAATTGGAGGTTCATATTCCCTCCACCACGATCAGATCGTAGTGTTTTTATCTTCTTACCTAACAAGTTTTCAACTTCAGCCTTATACTCCTTGAACTTGTCAAGAGCTTCAGACTTACATTGCATTAGGAAGAGATACCAAAACCTTGAATAATCATCTATGAAAAAGATGAAATATTCATACCCACCTCGAGCTCTAACATTCATCAGACCACAGAGGTCTGAATGTACAAGCTCCAGGCTTCTTTAGCTCTGTAACCTTTTCCAGTAAAAGGTCGTTTGGTCATCTTGCCTTCAAGGCATGATTCACATACCGGCAAGGAGTTTTCTTCTAAACTCTTTGGAAGTCTACTTTTCACCAACTTCTCAATCCTATTGAGGTTGATGTGACCTAATCTTAGATGCCAAAGATGAGTGTTTTCCTTTGGAGAAACCTTTGGTCTTTTAGTTGTTGTTGCCGTACTGAACATTTTAGTGTTAAACAAGGCTTTTACAACTAACGGCCTTAGTACATATAAGTTTTTTTCCATTGAACCATAACTAATCTCCATTCCATTCTTGAAAATAAACACTTTATTCTCAGAAAAGAAGACGGTATAACCTTGTTCAATGAGACAAGAAACCGAGATTAAGTTCCTCTTAATATAAGGAACTACAAAAACATTATCCAGTAATAGATAACGTTTCTTGTCAACAAATAATTTCAGCTTGCCTACAGCAATAGCTGAATCAACCTCACCATTATCGACTCAAAGAGTCATCTCTCCCTATGGCAATGTTTGCCAGGAACTAAATCCTTGGTAAGAGAAACTGACATAATTGGTAGAACCTGAATCAAGGATCCAGGCAGAATCATCATTCTCTACCAAACATGTCTCCAAGACCAATAAATCATATTTAATGTCTTGTCTCCTCTTTTGAAGAGTAATGGGATGGAGGTCGTTTTCCACAAAATTCGTTTCACACGATTCTTTTCACTGTAATAAATTGGTCATTTTTAAAAGCTTTAAACAGAAATACTAACGAGTTGCTGAAAAGAAAAATATATTGACCTACGTTAGGTTTTAAGAAAATACCCGTTGTAAAACAAAATAACATCCAATAAGGTTTTAGCAAAACTAACATGAACCCCGCGTGACATTAGTTTCACAATGACACTTCAAAGGTTTAGAACAAAAGCCGCCTAAGAGAAGTTAGTTATCCCTCCTCTAAATTAAGAAGATCTCAACCAGTCATTAATACCAGAACAACTCTTGCTCCTATAACGACTAGCCATTATTGATTTGGCCAAGAGATCATTAACTTATTTAACAATCTCCCGCTTACTATAAATACTCTCTTCGTCTACCTTGATATTGACTCATACAAACACCATCCTAAGGGGGATGCATCCTAGGGCATCTCGAGGCCAAGCATGAATCTCACGGTGTGAACATACAGGGAGAAACGTGAGTGGAATCATAGACATATCTGATACGCCTCCTCCTCCCACTGAGTATTTTATAACCTAGGGTTTAGCTTACTTAGAAAAAAAACGGCTAAGGATTTTAACTAAGTGACTTTTAGGTTGTCCCGAGAGTAACTCTTACCTTGGATAGTTGAACAACTTTTGATCATCATCCATTAAACTCTTTAATGGAGTCTTTGACCAAAATGTCGCATGCTTGTTGAAAATCTATCTAATTCACATTTCCAGGTCGGTTTCTAGGTAGGGGTGTTACGTTTTCGTCAACTTAAGAACCCCAGCCTAGCCAGAACCCGCCTTAGACAAAAGGTCCCTTATAGATAAGTTTACAACAAATTTAATCTTTTATCCCAACCAATTTAATCCTATTAAACCAATTTGAAAAGATTAATATAGGTTACTAAACTCTTTAGAACCACTTGAACTTAGGTCTATCTCAATCCAATTTTAAAACCCTTTTAAAAAAACTTGAGTTCACCCAAAGTCTGCATGCAACTCTGAATTATTGATTTTAGATCGAATTTCCTTTATAACACTTATAAACGGAAACAACCACCATGCTAAGCTAACACATGCAAGGCATTCATAACGATTATAAACAGCCTAAGTGCCATGCTCAATGCATTGTCCATTCATTGCTACTTCTTTTATATAACACTTATACAAAACCGCAATGAAACAAGCAAAGCATGCTTTCATTCACCCTTAGGCTATAACAATTATAATAAAAGGATGATGCATGATAATGCTCACTGCATGCAAAATATAACTCTTATATTTTATGATGCATGCGCATGCTTTCAAGTAATTTCTTCATGCAAGATTATAACATTTATAATACATGATGCGCATAACCTAAGGTGAGTTTTTAACTATATGACAAACACTTTGGCATATAAGCACCATACATCACATGTATAAGCAATAAAAGTTGATGAACCGGGTAAAATTGCCTTAAAACACAAAAGAGAAGCTAAATATTACAAAGACAAGGAGTCTATGATTCAAACAGGCGAACCGGGTCTTGAACTGCTCAGCAAAGCATCGCTTCTCCAACCATCATGTACTAAGCACCCGTGATCGTCTACATGATAAAACAAACTCTTCGTTCTATCACTTACCAGTGCTCCCAGAGTTAAACGATCATTTAGCATTACTATACGATCGTCTAGAAAAATCCAAACGATCGTTGAGCTTTTACTACACGATTGTGTACCTTTACTAAGAGATGAAGCCTAAAGTACACAATCGTTTAGTGCGCTCTACACAACGCCCGCCTTCCGCGATCGCCTAAGCGACTACGATGCTGTGAAGCACCATCGCCTAAGCGATCACTTAGCTAGCATCTCCGTATCGCATACGCACGATTGCATAGGTAGTAACTAAGCTATGAAGCTTGCTATCTACGCAATTGTCTAGCGCGCGCCTTCTACTAAACGACGAGCATCGCATGCTCCCACTACGATCGTCTACCTCCAGCGCCTACGTGATCGTGCAACCAACGCCATGCGATATGGTTAACGATTTACCCCACGCTAGCATAAGCTAAACTATCAATTGAAATACTACAACGATCGTCTAAAACGAAAAATCCACGATGCTTAGTTAAATCCTATGATCGTTTACCTGAGCTACCGATCCGACCAACGTTTGATCTTCTTCTTCGTTGAGAACTCA
>NW_024064924.1:140995-163426 GCF_009727055.1 Benincasa hispida | reverse complement strand
CACGACTGCAACACCGCACGAACACTTCGTGCTCGTCCTCAACGATCTCCTCGATCACTAACTCCTCCGCAAAAGCGAACGACCTCCACAGCAACAAATGGCCTCCAAAAAACCTCGATGATGTCGAGTTGAGTCTGACACCACCAACAATGCGACCTTGGTATTCTTGGTGTGGGAATCCAGAGGGTGGGCTCTGTCCAGACTTGGTATGAGGCAGACGAAGGGACGAAACAACGATCACGTACACGACTAGGCAATGGAAGAAGGCGAAGACCTATCGTATAGGCCGATACCCAATCGTTTAGATAAAGCTATGCGATCATCTAGCAAAAGCTATGTGATCGTTTAGTCTATCGTTTAGCTCGGTCTGTCACGTACTCTACACGATCGTTTACCTTGGACCAGCGATCGTCTAGCAAAGCTATGTGATCGTTCAGTAAACACTGCACGATCGTTTAGCTCGCACTTGCACGATCGTTTAGCTAGCTCAGTCGTCGTTTAGTAAATTTGTATTTACTTGACAAGCATCATGAGTTTCTATATGCCGAGAGAAAACTCAAAATTCTTTTCAATCTTTTGTAAAAACTTCTTTTTCAAAATAGGGAACTAATTTTCTTTTAAACTCACGGTTACCATGATCCAATAACCACCCACTACTTTGGTTATTTAAAAGAAAAAGTATCGATTATCTAATAATTAATATTATTATAAATATAATTGATAACCAACTTATCATACTATATTTATAACCTATAGTTTTAATATTTCATCTCATGAAATATATAAACCATAGTTCTTTTTCTATTCCATGGTACTTAATGTAAATCTCTTTTACATCAATCCTCCATTAGATGTATCTTATACATTATACCGATTATATCATATATAATTAAAATACCTCTTGTTATTTGAACATTTCAAATCAACACCAAGAATTGATCCTCAAAAGAATCCAAGCTACCAAGGGGACCTTTAGTCACGGGAATAACTCTTTAGTCACGGGATCCAACATCCCTTAACTGCCAGGCACTCCACTAAAGACTGACAGTGGAAGTCTCCTTACTACAAATATATATGTGTCCATTTTAACCAATCAGTAGTGCGACAACCCTTCACAGATCGTTCGTAAGTACAGCCGGACCAATAACCGTTATGCCCCTGTAGTTACACNCCCTTCACAGATCGTTCGTAAGTACAGCCGGACCAATAACCGTTATGCCCCTGTAGTTACACCTGTCTCCTTAAATACCACTGATCCCTCTAATGAACATAAATTATAGTCCTACTATGACTGAGTCTTCTCTTCCAAAGAGAGGTTGTGGCCACTATGTTCAAGCCCCAGAATCAGTCCTTAAGAGAGCAATCTCTTTACTTATCCCTACTTCAGGAAAGAAGTGAATTCTATCTTGTGCATTGAGTTCCCAGCTCCCAGATCAGACAAGTCCCCAAAAAGGTAGGCATGTTGAGTTGGAAATCTGGCCACTCTCACCCATACTAATCAAAGAACCACCCTCAATGGCAGAAGTTCCCAAAACACTCAGGATTGAGGTCGTGTCACCTATGGTCGTTTAAGTGAGATGCAAGTCTCTAGTATCAACGGCGTTATATACAGAGTCTAGTCATCTCGTGGTCCAGATCTTATATAAACTCTTTGTATAGGACACCCCCACTCCACGTCTCCACACGAATGATCAGAATCTACCATCTGTAGTAGTTTACAACACTTGCAAACCTCTACAAAACGGGTCGTATCCATAGTGTCACCAAGATCAGGTATCCCATCTTAATCCTTATACTACAGACCGTTTTAGGTTATCACTTAAGGCATGATCCACTTGTATATCACATATACATGCTTAAGTGTACATAAGATAACCAAGGAGCTTTGTTTATTGGATATGAGTAAATGCCAAAATTAAATAATACTTATTTTATTTATTGAACAATATGTATCTTTACAAAACAACGAGACTCCGGGAGAATTAGGACACCAATCCCAACATTATTTGCTTTACCACAAACCAATAAACATAAAAATCCCTGGTTATCTGTATGTAACTCAAGCATGTATGTGGTGACATACAAGTGGATAATATCTTGAGTGATAACCAAAATGGTCTGTAGTATATGGATATAGGAGGGAAACTTTATCCTGGTAATGCAATGGATGTAGCCCGCTTTATGGAATGGTCACAAGTGTTGTGACTTGTCACAGATGGTCTGATCCTGATAATTCGTGTTGGGGACATACGAGTGGGGGCGTCTTATACAAAGAGTTTGTATAAGCCCTGACCACGAAGATAACACCGTTCATGACAGAGACTTTACTTCACTAGGATGACCATAGGTAACATGACCTCAATTCTGAGTGAGTAGGGAACTTCTGCCATTGAGGACGTCCTTTGATTTGTTTGGGTATGAGTGGCCAGGTCGCCGATTCAAACCTACCATTTTGGGAATTCGTCTGATTTAGGAGCTGGAAATTCAGCTACACAAGATAGAATCACTCCTTCCCCGAGGCAGAGGTAAGTAGATAGATAGCTCCCTAAGGTCTGATTCCGGGCTTGAACGATATATGGTGTAAACATACTCTTCTCTTCGGACCAAGAAGTGTTCACACATAGTTGGACTATATGTATGTTCATTAGAAGGAATCAAACGTGCTTAAGGAGTGATATTAACTACGCGCAAAACGATAATTTGACCCAATTATACTTACAAGCATCTATGAAAGGTTCATCTGTACTTATGAGTTATATCCGATGGACAGGAAATATATCTGTGGTAAGAGAGTTCACTTTGGTCTTGTGGAATGCCTGACAATTAACGGATGGGGATCATGGCTAAAGATTTAGTCAGCTATTTATGGGTCGGTTGGAGCTTCGAGCCACAGGTCACGCAACGGAAGCGTGGTGGTCCCATAACCCAGAGTTTGTTCTAGGTACAGATCTTTTAGGATCGTAAGAAAAAAGTGCTAGCACTGTCTCAGGCATCGTAAATTGACAAGACGTGCTCAAGTACTTCGATGCAGGACTCAAAGAGGGGCCTACTGCCGTTCAGACTTGGAGTCACTTTGTCTAAGGACATTGTCCTAAGACGCCTCAGAGTTGAGGAGATGAGACAGATCAATCTAACTCAGGCCATGTTAATGTTGCTGACTCATTACGAAGGCTCTCCACACAATGTTGAGGGTCACCTACGGAGCATGGGTCATAGATCACCGCGGCTGGAACTAAGGTAAGTGGGAGATTTTCTTGTACTCACTTTTATGCCCTAGTTTATTGTTTTGTACTTAGTTTATTGTACACCCCACTTCTCTTAGAACAGTGGGAGATTGTTAGGGTTGATGCCCTGAAGTCTCGTACCTGTAGTTTATAAACAGTTTGTACGAATGTGTTGTTGTAAATATGGATATTTTACTTCACATCTTGATTTTGCTCATATTCATGTTTTATTTGCTTTACCTACAACCAATAAACATAAAACCTGGTTATTTGTATGTAACTCACAATGTATGTGGTGAATACAAGTGGATCATGTCTTGAGTGATAACCAAAAAGGTCTGTAGTATATGGATATAGGAAGGAAAATCTTATCCTGTTAATGCTACGATGTGGCCCGCTCTGTGGAATGGTCACAAGTGTTGTGACTTGTCACAGATGGTCTGATCCTAATCATTCGTGTTGGGACATGCGAGTGGGGGCTCCTATACAAAGAGCTGTATAAGACCTGACCACGAAGTGTTTCGTCTCGTTATATAACACCGTTCATGACAGAGATCTTCACTTCACTAGGATGACTATAGGTAACATGATTCTCATCCTGAGTGAGTGGGGACTCCTGCCATTAAAGGCAGTCTTTGATTGTATAGGTGCGAGTGCCCAGGTCGCCGATTCAACCTACTATTTTGGGATTCGTCTAATTAGGAGCTGGGAACTCAGCTACACAAGGAATTCACTCTTCCCGAGGCAAGTTAAGTAGAAGATAGCTCCTTTAAAGGCTAATTCCAGGGCTTGAACGATGTGGCATCACACACTTTACTCATTGGCCCGAGAGGTCGTTCACACATAGTTAACAATTCACATAGTTGTATTTCTGCAGTTTCATTAATATGAGAGAAATCAGTGAGTACTAAGGAGTGAATGTAAACACAGGGACATAACGGTAATTTGGCCCAAAATTATTGGTTATCCACCCTAAAGATACGTTAGAGGGAACCTCATCTATGAAATCGACGTAGTGGGTAAGCGAGTTGTCGAACTGCCAACGGTCTGTTTCACTATAAGAATGGGTTTCACGAAAATGCCTTGCTATGAGCACTAGCAATGATGGCGGACTGAGGGATTTACTGTTGGAGTCTTCTAATGTCAAAGACCAACAAGGGAAAATGGAAGAAATTTTGAACTCTGGTGTAAAAAGTTCAGCACACTACGCTGTAAATGGTACGAAAGGACTCAGTCTCGATCTCTGACGGTAGATGGAGACTGCAGATTGTAGTGCTTACACTCAGTAATGGGCTGATCGTGTGTCATGAAAGGACAATTAATCAGCTATTCTCGTGGGGACCATATGGAGGAGCTTACAAGGCATTGCTAAATGGGGTTCCATGGAGATGAACTACTCGGGGTCAACCGCAACGGGCTGGCTGAAAGAGAAGGAGATTACAGAAGCCAATAAGGCTTCGAAGCTTGTGAGCTAAGAGGGTTTTATATTACAAGTAAAAATTAGGAGGTTCGACTATGAGGAGACTGTTCTAACGCTGTTGACCCATATATATAAATGTACGAAGTCGGCAGTACACCTGGTCCATTCGATTTAATTATGAATATAGCAGGACTATTGGTATAAAATATATGATAAGTATCTAGGAATATAATGGACGTCAAAGGGGCTAAGACGGCTATTTCTGAAACTATGACAATCTTGAGAGGAGTAATTATATGGGAGGAAATTAAGAACTATAATTACATGGATAGCAAATCCACTGATAATATCAAAGGAAGATTAACAATATTGAGCTCACTAAAGTCACGCAAAAAGTCATAGAGAGCCAATACACAAGCCTATGACGGAGGGAACTGAAAATCGATTCACAATTATAATGGGACGTTAAGAATCAGAACGTATCTTCGATCTTATTAGAGTAACCAATTAAAGTGGACAAGTATTAATTAACTTATGATAATTAACCAAAGTCTTCTCGTCGAGCGATCGCAAGGTCGTTATGGCTTTGACAAAAACGTTGATGAACCTTATGTCTACAAGAAAATATCAATGCTTCAGTAGTCTTCATTAGTGTTGTACGTAATTTGGGCGATAGGGGTCCACTAGCACAATTCGGGGCAAAGATGTAGGTATTCTGATAACTTATGAGAATACAATTAAAAAAAAATTTGCTTATCTGATCTTGGCGAGAGTTCTCAGAGTAAAGATAAGATGAAATACAGTGTAAGATGTGTGTTCTATAATGGAATGTTAAACGAATCGCTTATGAATAGCTAGTCAGAACCTAAGAGTAAAATACGAAAGTTGCCTTCAAGCCTCGTCACTAAGGGATATCACATGGACAAGATAGTGAGATTGCTCTACGAGATTTAGCTATCTACAACGTGAGCAGGATTCGGCGAGAGGAGGGCTCATACTCACCTTTCCTAAGTTTCACAGTGCAATAGGAGTCTAAATATATTGTTAACAGCATCGAGGACTATGAGTTATCTTCTAACTACAAGACAAGCCCTCACTAGGTCTTAGTAGGAGGAGAATTTACGTCGCGATTCCCCATTACCTCCATTCCGTGCTATGAGTCTCGTAACGATTTGAATGTTATGCGATCTGCACTATACGTCTACTCTACTAATCTACCTCTTAGAACTTACCACCAAGGGACCACGCTTGGCTGGGTCTGCGACCCACCAAAGGTAATAAGTATGGGGGTATGCACGCTCTCAGAGCGACTAGGGTAAAGGCTCATTGGACTTCGGGTGGTTTCACAGTTGTTCGGTGTTGGTTAAGGAAGAAACTATTCTCCACAAGTATCGAAGACTTTCGGAGAACGAGGGAACGCGAGGGCATGCGGTTGATATCGTGGTTTAGGGAGTAGGTGATCCTTAACTATGGATACTTATGTGAACTTTGCTATACTGACAGACTGACCATAGTAATGTTGAAGAGCTCTCAACGTACTTCTTAGAACTAATCCTCTTGAGTGATCGATTATGTGTCAGTCAGTCTTCACTATAACATGCCGGGTTAAGGGGGTAGAGCTGATTAGTGTTGCTAAGTGAAAACTGCACGGATAGCGAATTAAAGGGGTTCATAGCACTGGTGACGTTCCACTATAATTTGACGGGCGAGATGCAACTCGTTGAGAATGGTGACGCGAGAAGTTACTGAAAGAGCTATTAAGAGATCTGAGATGGCGGTCATCTCTACTCCCAGAATCGTTCTTGATGAAAGCACATAGGAATAAGGTATGATGATCTCTATGAATAGTGATGATATATAGCAATGATACCCGCCTTCTACGATTCAGAGCTCAAATTAATCTAATCAGATGGGGGACAATTGAGCGAACTCCAATGGGTGTCGGCATTCGGGATATAAGCCGAGACGAAGTACATTGACATGACGCATGGAGTCCAATAACACACACATATGACGTGCACAGTATCTATCAGATTACCACTAAGAATATTAGTGCAATTTTGCGGCACGGGATGTGATCTCACTAAATAGAATCGCTCTCGTCAACTTAGCCATTATGAATGGTATCTCGCACTGGATCGACCTAATGAATAAATACAACACTTACAAGTTTCAACGAACTATAGGCGCTACACACGCTCTATATCTACGGGTCAGAATGAGTATGAAGGGTTGCCACTATGACGGGCACCATGTTCAAGGCCCGCTACAGATGCCCGCGGGGGGGGAGAAAAATCAAGCCTCCTTAAGGTTGATATGCCTATCTAACTTACCGCCTGCGTGTGGGAAGAAAGTGAATGCAAACCGCAGTCTTGATGAGTAGTAATTGTAGTAAATCTCAGTTCTTAGGATCAATTAACTCTGATATGCTCTCAATTAGATTTTATATGAGGTTTATTATAGAATAATGCGCGAACCTCGACACTTCGCTTCTCACGACACACGTATGAAAATGTATGGGAAAGTGACGACTGCAATGGAGCACTAAGTTAAGTATACGTGCTCACTCAGAAGTTGGAGTGTTCTGTAACCAAGTTGTATGAACATCGGTGTATTCAGAGTGATAATATCTAAAGTATGGATTGATTACAGTGTGTTCATTAACGTCTATATATGATTTTTGAGACCTCAAGCTTCGCGCTGGTAGGTTTTTTTTAATATTTCTCTTGTATCTCACAATTTATCGAGTAACACATAAAATGCATCCGTGGTTATCTGTTCACCCTGTAACATTGTATAGCACTCGTATGATGGCACACGATAACATACTAGAGGCGGACTAGTACTCCTGATGTTATGGTATCCGACAAAATGGACTAGGTAGGATTGTTGACTCAGGCACGGAAACCCTATCCACTGCGAACATGCCTGATGGGAGCCAGCATACCTACGTTTTTGATGAAAGGACTTCAGGCTTTGTGGACTTAGTTCAACACGGATGATGAGTTCAATGTACCAGGAATACTATGTTGCATCATCCTCGTGTTTCTGGAGATCAGATCCATATACATGCGAGCCTGACGAAGAACCAGTCCTATGCGATTCAATAAAACGTCTCTAGGTAATAAACACACTGTGCACCACACTTGTAATGTCACACATACATTTTTGAGTTACAAGTACAAATAACGCAAGTAGGGATAACTATGTTCGTCTTTATTAATGTGATATACCATTATGGAACACAAGACAAAGACTTAATAACTTCACCATGAGAATAATTCCGAGGAGCAGGATAACATACAAGGGATATGTGTCAAACCAGTGAGTGATATTAGAAAACACCTTATGCCCAATTAGAATGATAGCGAGACCAGGATAGCCATTTCGAGTTTATTATAGACTGGTGTCTGAGAGCGAACTCACAAAGGATCACCACGAATTCAAATATACTATGGGTTCGAAGAATTCTTCTCCTGAACTTAATGGGGAGCCTCAGTATCCAGAAACTTTAGCAGCCATATTAGATGTTACAAAATATTTGTGAAATTTACTCCTTTCACATGCAGAGGAGAAGGTGAATTTCGGAATAATTTCAGATAACGCTCGCGTAATGATATAAGAGTATTTTAGAGCTGTTGACACTAAGTGGGAGTCCAACAACACTCATTTGTGTCTGGCACTGAGAAGGGGTAATTACAGCAACATACGTTGCGTCTTCTATTGTCTTCGCTAACTTGGAGGTTCTTACCTTGCGAGCATATGTTAGGTAGTAGCTCGACGCTAGCTAACTCTAAGTGAGTGAGATGTGAACTACCATGGCAAATATCGTTTAAATTTGGTCGTCACTTCTATATACGGCTTAGACATCTCCTAGTGATTAGGGTCATTCTAGCCTCGAGACCAGCTTCGGAAGTTTGTATTGTTCTATTTCGCTTCCGTCCTACTCGACACATATGAAAAAAGTATATATGTTTGGTTAAACAAGAAGACGCTTCCAAGCATGCTCTGTCTTTTTAGTGCGATGTCTGACACGATAAAGGCGCGAGGATTACACTACCCTGAACAAAATATCCCAACGTAGATAGTAGAAACAATTAGAAGTCTTAGATCGGGAGCTTATTTTCATAATGAATCGGTAGGACCGCCTACATGACAAGCTGCTTCGGGACACATGCGTCTCCACTCATAGATCTTTCTCTAGAACACATAGCATATACCGAGTTGTACTCATGATGCAGTCATTTTGAAGTCTTATAACCTTTGATAAAGAGAGAAACACCTATTCGAGACACTCAGTAGTACAGCTTTGCATCTCGATAGGTAAGCGGTGGCCAATACTATAGGGTTGAGCTGTAAAGATATTATAATAATGATATATGATGCGAGGCTAAACTTTACTGAGTATTATTCAATTACAGTTTTTATGGGAGGATAGAATAGAATATATGAGGAAGATACCTTGAAATATATTATTCAGTAAAGGAGGAGAAGATTACGTAGTATGCGTAGATAATGTGATAATCCAAAAGACAGAATATTGAAGAAATTTATCTCATTTACAGATTATATTATAGGGTATTAAAACTATGGTTAATGATGCGGTTTCAGCTTACGAGATTGGTCAAAATAACTGCAAATTTCTCTCGGAACCTACCGTCGATACATTTCATCTCCGAGCCGCGGCACGCAAGATTATTAGGCTTCGGTTAATGGTAACCGATCGAATAATAAATGTCCATATTTCAGTGTTATGGTACAAAAGGAAGTGTCGCCAATGAGAAATGTAATGACGCAATCGGTGGCGAGAAATGGTGATAAACAGATAGCTCAAATATATAACAGTCGACGAGCGACTAGGGGAGGGGCGATTAAGTTCATGAAGAATTTAACCGTCTGCAACCCGACTACAACTGCCTTTCGATAATGCGAGCTGAGCACGACTCCTCTTAAGCAACTGTTGGCGACATAAGAATACATTCGCACCAACTGACCCTCACAAAAACGACATCGCACTGAACGTTAGTCCTTAAAAACGATCGCTTAGACTTTCGTAAACGATCGCATAGTTGATGCTGTGTTATACTGGTACCTAGAAGGAATACAAGAATCAAGGCCAGCCTCTTTTGAGCCACAGTTGAAATACTGTATGGCCAACATTGTTTGGAGAAGAATACGGTAACACGAAAACGGTCAGGATAGCGCGTAATCCTTGTGTCAAACGATAAAAACATTTGCACTCAATAGTAACATTTCTCGAAATACGCACTTCTTAATCTCTCCCAGATTGCAATTTCATCGAGTATCTACACAAACTTAATGAGTGTTTCTTTCTACCATCCTAGCGAGTCCTCAACATACAATAGAGCAAAGTACCCACTACTTTCCGGAAGATATCGTTCACATAACGAGAAACTAAAGTTGGCCTTCATTTGATGGTGTCGTCACCGACTATGTAGCTCCAATTAGATTACACTTATTTCGGTAGATACGTGTCGGCCTCGGCACGGAGCACAAGGGGAACAACGTTGTTTCGGGTGGTCGACCTCTAAGATTTTCAATCCGTAGAAAGTATTGAAACACAATTTCAATCCGTTTTGGCACCCATCGTTGCCACGAGCTACGTATAAAGAAGGTTTTCAAGAACGAGAAGAGGGGTGTTCTACCTCGGTAGTACGACTCATCATCTGTCAGGCTATGTGTCTTGCTATATAGAACTAAATAGCAAGTGCCTAAACATTAACCAAAAGTGGCTGTAACAACTTGCATAACTTCTGTTAGAATGTATATGTTGTATTTTCGGTCATGTGAAAGTCGAAACAACACAACTCCGAATAGGCATTCATGCAAGGATGCACCGGGAGGTGTCGCTATATTCGTAAGCGCTCCTGTCAATATGAATCCATGAGAGCGCAAACAGATTATTGGCCAGAATTTCAATGCTCATTCCCTATTCGTGGAAAATAGATTGAAGACGATCGTATACGCATTCCTGAACACACTACGTTTGTTGAACATTTTTAACAATATCTGTGAGATAGGACATTTATATCACACTCAGAACACATCTATTTTTGAGTGAAAATTGTTGCCAACACAACATTGAAATAAACATAATAATTTGAATATTGGATGGAAGTAAGGATGTATAATTATAACTCAATTGCGAGATTCAATAGCTACTCTGGAACATAAGAAGATTAGGAAGTATGACATCAGAGTTAACTATGCGCGATACTATAACAAGAATATAAAACTTAATATTATAGACATATTCTAAGAGCAAAATGACGAGATAACACAACATATAATGTGAGAGTTTAATTACACACGACCGTACAATTGGATTTAAATGCTAATATATGAATAGCATAAAAGAGGATTATTGTAAAACAAGTCGAATCTATTCATAAGTTGCTCATTATGAGCAAACTGTTATATCTATAGTTATCAAGAAAACAGCCATTATGCTATTGGTCAGCTTAATAAGAGAAACACTCTTAAGCAAAAAAATTTTCTGTGAAGAAGAAAAACTCCGCAGTTTAATGAAATACCTCTACAAAATCTAGTATGCAATTATCTAAGAAACTTAGAGAGCCACTGAAGAAACGAGATTAAATTTGTACGTAATGTAATTCTATAAAGAATACACTGAAAACATTAACTTGTCATACAGTATAAGGAAGATATATATCCTATTACACAGGGTTGATTAAGTGTGGAGGCTTGTCATCTATATTCTGGAGTATAAAGAAATGACATAGAAAAGGTGATATCCAGTATAGTCATAAGGTGATTGAACACAAGTATATACTGAATCTGTTGTATTTTATCTAGAATTTTAAGAGAGATATATACTTCTTTGAACTCTAATAACTATCTTTATATATTAGCCAATCAGCTCATTGATTAAATATAGAGTAATACACGAAACAAGTATTAATATACCCAACATATAAAAAAGATCTATTATTTGTAAATGATTAATACACAATATCATAAAGTATTTTTCTAGATTAAGACTTTGAACGTAACACAACACGCACAATGTAACAAAGAAAAAATTGATAATATGAATATACTCAATAATTTAGTATATCTACTACACTAATTGCTTTCTACTATCGATGGCACAATCTTTCACTTCTCTCCTCGTAATGCTTCGCTATCCCATGACAGATATTGCGAACGCCAGCTTCAGAATCTAGGGCGTGTGAGAGAGTCGACGAGATGACAACACTAAGACGATGAGTCACTGGTGTGAAACGCAATTGAATGGGAGTGTGCGCACATAGCCTTCGTACATCCGTCTGAAGCTCCAAAGCCAAGGTTCACGAAAATAATCAGGGCAAGGAAGAGTTCGTTTTATAAAGATCCCACAAAGACTGAAACTATGGAATGACACCAAACAAAATCTTCAAACCCTTTCCATTACCAGCATTCAACGCATCTCATGTCGTAGAGGGATCTGCCATAAAAGACAACCCGTGACATCTCCAAATTAACCATCTACAACATTTAATTCAGCCATAGCGTACTTACCTATCCGATCACAATTTCAAACTAGTACAACTTATAAGAATCACGCCAGTAGAAGCATGAGACCAAATCCAGAAGGCAATGAAATGAAAACTGGCATTAGAGAGTGAGTTAGAGACGCGCCAGAACCTTTTCTGGATGTATTTGTGCATGTGAAATAGTGTGTGTGTCAGGCTCCAGGAAATATTGCAAACCTGAACCCATATGAGATTCATTTTTGATTAAAACGCTGGGACTCAGCTACACAAATGAATTCACTTCTCATCTTCCGAGACCGGAGAGAATAGAGTAATTAACCTTAAGGGTCGGAATCTATACCCCGGGGTGGCAGCGATCCAATTGTCTGCTGCTAAACTCGGACTACCTCTAACACTTTTCTAAGCGAGCACTTGGTAGAGACTTATAATAGTTTTATTATCACACTACAGTAAGACATTATTGTTTATATGATAGATAACTCGAGTAACGACCAGTGGAAGAGAAAGAGATAGACAATGAGAGAGTGTCGAGAGAAATGTGGTATATCATCGGGTTTATCTCTTCTGTATCACTCTATTTTGCTTGAGAGATACATCGTACATAATTCCCAGCTAATCTGTAGAATAAATCATCATAAATAGTTGAGAGACACACACAAATTAATATATTCAACGGTGTATATCACGGAAAACACAAGAAAATTTATAAGTCGTACATCTGTAAACTCACACATCATTAAATATAGGAGTATCTCTCTTACGATAAAAAGATCAAAATACATGAGACATTCCATGACATATAATGGTCCACAGCACGTTCAGATCTCTAACATCAATGCACAGGATGCTCAATTTCACAGAGTTGACGATCAGAAATACTCCCCACCATCAATACAATTTCAAAACGTTTCAAATCAAATCGTACAAATACCTTAATATACAGAAAAATAATGTTTGCAACCTTAGGTTGAACCCCGCAAAAGGCTATTATGTCAAAAATACAACACCTATTGAAACTTAACAGCCTGACAAATGCATGCTTTGGTTGAAACAAGATCAAAGAATCAACAACTATAATAGATTTAGAAAGCAACAAAATAAAGCGATGTTGAGGAAGAAAACGCCAATAACAAAGTCAACAATACATTGTCGTAATAAATTTCACATATTTAGCAAACTACATACATTGAGATAAAACTTCTACCCATACATAACCCCGGTAATGACAAATTGAGATTGCGTCATTAGAAAGCAAACAAACAACATTGATGAACGAGAATCATCGAGAGGAAACGAACCTATAAGCAAGCGGTGATGATAGGGACCATGAATAGACACGAACCACCAAAGTTCTGTAGATGTGGAGTGAGCATGAGTCGTCGAAGTAGCTGGTGGGTCGGTGCTAAGTGATATGAGATACAAGAGTAGTAGAAGAAACAACACGATATCAATATATGTACACAAAAATTAGTAGGCAACTGAAAAGCATATGAGATAGCATCACACTAGTCACGAATTCTTAATCAGCAGCAGAATAATCAGAGAAACAACCATTCACAACAGTCGGATGATTCACAAAAACTGCAAACATTAGAGCTGCAAGAGGAAGCAAATGGAGACGATCACAGCTGCTCATCGCTGATTAGACACTCGAGTCTGAACGACTATGCGAATTAGCAGGTTATTATGTGAAACTTGAAATCACCTATTTGAGTGCTCGGTCTCAGAGCAAACTATCGATAGGCCATCGACTTTAACGGCGACTTATTTGTTTAGCACATCAAGTTAATAAAGTAAGATCTCTCTAAAAGCTCGATAGATGTTGGGCTTTTATATTATTTTGAATCTTATCTCAATATATTTAATCAATTATTTGACATTTATTATAATAGAAAACTACAAATCCAAAATAAACACGAGATAGCCCTAAAACGTTGTTTAAAATGCCGTAAGATTCGACTTAAAGACATGCTGGGAAAGATATTGCCTACTTGAGAGAGCATCGTTGTTAAGTGGAATAATGACAAAACATTAACCAAAAAAGTATCTAAATAAAATAACAACTATATCGATACGGCTTCTCTACTCACGCCTCAATTATGGCTCTATGATACGAGATACATTCATACTAATATAAAAACAGGAATTATTCTCACTGCTATATATATGAGCATGAGTATATTATACCATTTTGCCAATATTTAATATAAATCATTTCTCAAATATATATAATAAACTAGACAAATATTAAGTTAGCATATATTATGGAATCCAAGCCATAACACAGTAATAGATATCTCCAATTTAAGTAACATCCAAAGTATACGGAAAATTATATTGCCCTCATATCTACAATTTTGAATGTTTTAGAAATACAAAAAATGGGATAAACCAAACACTAATAAGAAACTAAATATTTATACCACATCGCTCGGCAAGGGACTACATGAACCTGCTATTCTTGTGAGCATATGCTTCCACAATGGCTACGCAATAGCTTGATTTATCACAAACTTGTAAAACACATCAATTGCATAGAGATCGATATAACGTGTCAAGCTCAATGTAGAGTTTTTCAATTTGCAAGTAATGTGTATAAAAATGAGCCAATAGTCCGTAACTCTTTTCGATCGCACAAGAATATGCTGTGTGCACTTTCGACAATAAATATGCTTATAGATACCTCTTACTAGTATGTCCTACGTAAGTATTAGATACTCAATATTGAGAAGTGTGCTATTTAAGTTGCTATCATTGACACATATACATAAACAGTAATGTTTTGCTATCAACCTGATAACCTTCACAAAATTTATAAACATATAAAATGTGGTTACCTTTAAGTTATTGCTACTACGAATATAGCTTGCTCAAAAGTTATGCACTACATGACATTAGTCTTGGAACGAGAGTTAAATCCACCACGATAAGCATGCTCAATATAAGTGATGGAGTGACTACACACTGATTAGTTGCTATAGTGATAGTTCGAATCATACGAGGAAGTGCCTTGGGAATTTAAGCTACTACCTTAAAGAGTAGCGATCATATTTAAATTAGATGATGCCTCGGGGAAGGTTACTATTTATTAATATTACATTCTGTGTAGGAGGTTCACAATTCGACAAATGAGAAGTCAGTCACAGCCTGCCAAAATATAGGTTTGAAATCGGTGATATGTTTCTATAAGTATAGCCAAATAGTGGCTATTGCGTGATTGTTTAATATCAATGGTAAATGTTTTTGATATTTTATTTTTGAATTTGATATCATGTTGCAGAACTCTTGTCACGTAAATAATTCGCACACCTATGATCACATTAATTGAATATATAATTTGTTCTTGATAACAGGTATGCACTGTCTTCTCATAATATCAACATTTCGAAATATTAGTAAGTAGAGTATCATGTTACCTAAGTGAAATCAGATTTTTATACTGCACAGGCATAACAGATGTTCATGATAGCTATTAAAATCACTCTGGCAGAATATCGATTATTTTATTATCATACAATTGCACGCAATCACAATCGTAGAAATGAATTCGACTTAGAGACAGCATTCTATTTATGGTTAATAATGAAACGTTCTGACCACAGATACACTCGCATTGGCCAAGCTAGGGGAGAACGTGGAAAAGCGAAAAAAGCATGGAGATCAGATTGAAACAAATATAAGAAATAAAAAGAAAAATCAAAACAGAGAAACTAGGATATGAAAATTAAACCTAACACAAATCGAGAGCAGAAAATTATACTAGATAAATTGTAAGATAAATAAATATAAAATATAAAAAAAATATGGAGAGAAAGTAAAACTACAACTTTTAAAAAACGAAAGAAAATAAAAGATAAAAAATAAAACAAAAGTAAAGAAGCAAAAGGAATAGAAAAATTTTCTAGAGCAATGACCATGTTGGGTTATCAATCAAGACATGATCCACTTGTAGTGCACCACATACATGCTGTATTACATACAACATAACCAGGGTTTATGTTATTGGTTTGGGTAAAGCAAATAAACATGCAATTGAGCAAAATCAAGATGTGAAGTAAATATTCCAATATATAACAACACATAGCATTCGTACAAACTGTTTATAAGCTACAGGATACGAGACTTCAGGGCATCAACCTAACATCTCCACTTGTTCTAAAGAAAGTGGGTGTACAATAAACTAGTACAAAACAATAAACTAGCAATAAAAGTGCAGTACAAGAAAACTCTCCCATTACTTAGTCAAGCCGCGGGTGATCCTATAGACCCTGCTCCGTAGGTTGACCCTCAAACATGGTATGCGTGAGAGCCTTCGAATGAGTCACAACATTAACATGGCCTGAGTTATGATCGGTCTCATCTCCTCACCTCTTGAGGCGTCTTAGAACATTGCTTAGACAAAGTGACTCCAAGTCTGAACGGCAGTAGGCCCCTCTTGTGAGTCCTGCATCGAGTACTTGAGCAACGTCTTGTCAATTTTACGATTGCCTGAGACAGTCTCTAGCACTTTTCTTACGATCCTAAAAGATCTGTATCCATGAACAAACTCTGGGTTATGGGACCACCAGCTCCGTTGCGGACCTGTGGCTCGAAGCTCCAACGACCCATAAATAGCGTGATAAACTCTTTAGCCATGAGATACCATCCTTAATTAGTCAGGCATTTCCTAAACAAAGACCAACAGTTGAACTCTTCTTACCACAATATATTTCGTGTCCATCGGATAGTAACGCGTAATCTGAAGTACGATGACCTTCAAGATGCTGTAAGTATTAATTGGGTCAAATATATCGTGTTGAGCCCTGAGGGTTAAATATCACTCTAAGCACCGTTGATCGGCTCTAGATTGAACAATACAATATAGTGCCAGGCACTATGTTGAACATCTTCTTGGTCCAGAGAAGTATGTGGCACCATATCATGTTAAGCCCCGGAATTCAGACCTTAAAGGACGCTATCTATCTACTTACCCTTGCTCGGGAAGGAGTGAATTCTTCTGTTTATGTTAAACAAAGAAAGCACGTCAACATCCACAATTAAAAAGACAGGACAATAACTTACACAAATTATAGATAAAAGTTACTGAAAGTAGCTATTACTTAGTCTCCTTACTATCATACATTTTACAAAATATTTTAAAAATCCACTATATGAATCAAAGTGCGTTTATTTGCTCTCTTAACTCGTACTAATAATATTTCACCAAATACTTCAATACAATCAAGACAAGATGGACCAAGGGTTAATCATGATAGGTTACCCCATCATGAAAGATCCTAGTGAAGTAAACTCGAACATGAATCTGTTGTGTTTGCAGCATTAACTCAGTGTCAGCGCGTATGAAATACAAACACTATAAATAAAAAAAAACACAAAAAACGCATAAAACAAACACACAAGGATTACAAAATGTAAATAAACACAGATATCTTCTGAGAAAATTTGCACCTAAATGGTTTGTGTCTGCTATGACAGCTAAAGTGCCAATGAGAGATTAGTGACCATTCTATTATAATAATCACAAGCTATAAACAATGTTTCGAGATATGAACCAATTAATCATACTACTGATCGATAATAGAAGAATAGCATCTCGAAAACTTATCTATCCACTATAAGCTAAAAATATATTTTATATACTTGAACCATAAGGTACGGATTCCACAACGCAGTATTATTATTTTTGAATAATAACTCACTTGTATAATTCACCACATATCATGCACATGAAGTATTTATTATACTATAATAAATGTACTACACTCCTTTAGTGCGTGAGTTTGTAAAGAAGGAATACGATATATACTTTTCCGAAACGCCGTAACAAAAGTAGAGCAAATAAACGCTAGATAGAAAGGATGCAGCACTACATCGACACGCGAATGTACCCGATACTACGAGTAGTTTTGCGGCTGATAAAGATGATGCATAATGTTCAATAAATAAATTATAAAATCTACTAGATATATTGTATGCAAGTTACGATCATCAAATAATATACCATAATAAACAATAGAGATCCTGGTATCTTATATAACATCTAACAATGTATAATGTAATTAATTGCTTATAATACATATTTTAAGTTAAATTATAGTAGAATATTACAATGTACAAGAAGAAGTGAAAACTCCGTTAAATAAACACTAAAATCCAACAAGTAGATTCCGTAGTAGATGATAATGTTGAGTGACCTCGAAGTAAAGATGAACGATAGCAAAGAATATAATGACAGATAAGAGTGAGAGAATAATGTAAGTTGACGAGGAATCGAAGGAGTATTGTAATATGCATAGAGATTTAAATCACAGAGTGAGAGGAGAGGGAAAAATCGAAGATCTAAACTATTACGTTCAGAATGTTAGTGAAAATTTTTATATTTTACATCATTTTTATTTTTTTTCTTCGTTTTGTTTTATGTTATTTTTATTGTATGTGCGTGGCATATTTCTAAGTGGATACAACAGATTTTATATAAGATCCTTGATTCACATCGTGAGAAATAAATGTATTAATGGTTGCACAGATAACTTATTTCATTTTCAAAAACACCGGAAACATGGTCAGTTTGCTTCAAAACTTTGATGGATGATATGAACAAAACTGACCATATTAAGCGTAGCAAATGAATTTTAGATAGATTACTATCTAGATAATCTAAATTGTGTCTTATACGAATGAATTTTAAAAGGAAAAAACGATTTTTGAATGATTTTAAAATCTTCTAAACATGCCAACGAAAATATTTATCTCCATTGGAGGTGGTTATCTTATAATGTATTTATTTGAGTGAGATGCATATTGGCAAGCCTTTAATTACAAATCTGAGCTTGGGTCTTAAGATGTGGAAGAACATGAAAAAACTATTATTGGCCACGTAGGTGAAGAGACAGATACGAACGTAGAGTCTAGACAAATTAATGAAATAGAATTCAAATCAGTTTTTATATATACACTTGAAAGTACGTAACAGACACGTAATAATCAACGAGTATCGACTCGTATCCATATCAAGATACGGATCGCGATACTATAGTGGCCACAATCCTTCGCATTCAGATAGTATAACGTGACTTCCTAGATCATAAAGACTTCAAGCTGTACTCATAGAGAGTTAGAGTATACATATCATTTATAGTCTTATTAAATTAAGAAGGATCAGAAAGTAATTCATAGATGATCAAAGAGGAGCAATGCATTAGTATGTGCTAACATGAACATACTCAATATGAGAAATGAATCGTAACTAATCGAATGACATGAAATTAAGGAGTAAAATCCTTCACCCCACATTATAGTTCCCACAAAAAAAAACCGAGAATTCTAAGCATAGGCTACATACGAGAGAATAGGTATACTTATAGAAGTTTCAGGGTTCATACTAAAAAATACAGTTTGAGTACTCATTGTCGCTATAAAAATAGGACGCACTAATGGATATAAAATTTTAAAATAGTATAGTTAATAATATGAGCACTCCACTAACGTACATAGATATAGGTCAGTCTTATAGTTGGATAGCTGTAATTATATAAGGTTATATCGCCTAAAGGCCTTCACCGTTTTTGGGGGGGTGATTAAGAGAGTTTTGAAAAAAACCAAAAAAAAAAAATGTGTCTTGTACTTCTCAACAAGTTGTTACTTCACGATCTAGTTTGATCTAATTATTTTTATTAAGGTACAACATATATGCATTCGTAGCGCAATTGTATCTGAAAAAAACAAATAAACAAAGTATATCAAAATTTAATTAACGAAAACTATGGAGAGCACCAATCCGTATACAAATTTGGGTTTTGATAGAAATTAAGACGTATATATCCTCCACTTTTACACTTGAACAGTAGTTGAGAGCTTATATAAAAAAGATATATTGATACGAAACTCAAAAATTTATAGTAACATAATGAGAACATAAAGATATAAAATATTAATCTAAAAATCTATTATTATATTTTTAGTTTTACATAGGAACATAATTATAATAATTGAGATAAACATCGTTAGGGTTAGATAGAATATCAGATAAATAGAAATTTTATTAGAGAGATGAGAGTTAATGGGTGTATCTAATTACTTTAAATTTAATAAAAAATTAATCCAAAAAATAATATAGACTGAAATGGATTACAAACAGGTAAACACTTTTCTATGTTGATTAATAACCAAAAAGATTAGGACTTCGATGGAACAAGTACTATATGCTAACCGGACAACAAAACATGAAGTATATAAAAAAATACATGTATCCTGAATAATAATAATGTCTGTAAAAAAGAAGTCTTATTACTAATATAGAAAAAAAATCCCTAGAAATGTCACTATTATGCTCTACGTTCATAACATAAATAATCACTATGCAAATATATCTGTATCAAGAGATATAAATATGAAGAATAAAATAGCAAACACCTAACGACTGGTAGCTACGTCTAAAAAGCACAGATAAGAGAAAAATTATAAAATAAAAATAAGATATGTGCATCGAGCTAAAGTAAGTGTAACCGAAACACAGCTGTCTAAAGAGATTTAGCTGAGAGAAATCTAAACAAATAAATCTTGTAATGGCTTAAGAAACTACTACGTAGAAAATTGAGGTCAGCTTGGTTCATTTTAAATATATGTAGAAAAAATATCGTATGTTCTGTTTTTATTAATAGGTCGAGGGTTCAAGAAAATGCACGACTTACGGTAGACAGACCAGTATGAGACTATGAAACGCACTGCACCTTCTAAATAGAATATACTTTTATTATTCTTTTTTATGTTCACTTATAGAACGATTCGACGGCAATACTTTTATTCTATTATATCACGATTCCGCGAATTTTATACAAGAGAGCAGAGTCTCATCAAATTATATTTATTCAGAACCTAAAAGACTAATTAGTTACAATATATCAGCCTCTATCATAAATACAATATAAGCTCGTAAATTCATTAAACATAGATCTCATGTTTAGTTATTCTAACCAATCTGCTGCCATTCTAACACAACAATCATCGTACGTCGCGCACAAAGCCAACCGTCTACACGTTCCACGACATTCAAGCTAGATAGATGAAAGTCGTCAGAGACTCACTAGAGATTTGAGAATGTGCATATGGTTTCACATATGCGTGACATCATCGGCATTGTACCTTTTCTGTGAGGCGAGCTTTCATAAAGTCACTATAATAGATGATGGCTCCCCACGCACCCTATTTGCGGAGGAGATTAGATCGAGACCATGTCCATGTAGCACGATTCAGGAATGGAACGAAGACAGCACCCAGAATCGTGAGTTTTGGATAATGTCCTGAACCAAATACCTGGGAATCATCGATCTTGGACACTAACATAATCAGTTTGGAACTCTAGTGCGTATCGCAATTTGAGTGCACAAAGGGGCAATCTCCCAGCATTATGGAAGCAACCTCATGAAAATCATCCTTTCCGCGAAGCACAACGCACGCTCTTGCAGTACGTTTCCGCTCATAAGCTGTGGAGTGGTGAAGACAGATAGCTATGCTGCTGCGCTACATATAGAGACTTGTTCTATAGCTGTAATTTCTTCATTCATATGATATAGAGCTTCGAGATACTCTATATTAACTAAGAGACCTGGTCTTACGGAGTCGATGGTAAATATTTTTATCATGATGTAAATTTAGATACTTGTCGATCATCTACTGCTCAACCGGAAATCTAGCGAGAAGTTCTGAGATTTGCTTTCTCGAAATTGTATCATTCTCTCTATATACTAGACTATTATGACGAGAGAGATTAGTAAATGGAGAAATATGAGATAAGAAATTAAAAATCTATCAATGAATAATAGATAAATTAGATAAATATTTCAGTACACTCGGAGATTTCCATGACAGCGGAACATCTTTAAAACTCCAGATGACACACGACAGATCATCACAATCATGAAGGCAACAAAAATTAGATTCTACCTAATGCAGAGTGAACTGTTGATCAAAATTAAATGTATACAAATTCATATACCCGAAAATAGAACATAGAGCATTATAATGACTACAAAGAACCAATCACACTTAGGTCAAACATCATTGATTAACTATATATTTAAGAACCCATAAACTCAATAAACGCATACACATATGTTCCCACGACTTCCCATCTGAGCCAATGTGCAATGCGCTATTGTCATAGACGACACAATCATCGCCAGACTCACATGACACACACTTACAAATATCAGAGAGCTGACCATGTTACAGATACTACCAGACGAAGACCACATTCTGGACATCTTGGAAC